>NC_041778.1:860000-962500 GCF_900090045.1 Plasmodium malariae | reverse complement strand
TCAGGGTTATGACAAGTGCACAATGTCAACCCTGATGCTACATTCATGTGAATAAAATAATTGAATATTTCCTATCACACACAATATAAGTACATGTGCATCTTCCGAGGAAATACTCTAATAATAAAAAAAATGGAATTTGAAAAATGTACAACTATTTTTGAAATGTTATTTGTTTATATAATTAAGCCTACAATATAATATGCTAAATATTAATGTAGTATTAGCATTTATGGAAAAAAAAAAAAAAATTCCAAATAGTTATTATGATTTAAGTGCTACACATTTACGATAAAAAAATAGTGACATAGAGTTATGATAAAAATTGAATATTTATACGTGTTCATGAGTGAAAAAATAAAATAAAATAAAATACAAATAAAATACAAATATACGTACAAGCAGCACTCATATTTATGAACGTATATTACGTACATCTTTTCCTTTTCAATAATTGTGTAAATACACTCATATATATCCTAAAAAGCAAGGGCTCAATTTAAGAACTTAAAAAAATTGACTAAATTTAAGGCAAAATCAGTGAGCATTAATTTCAAAACGGACATATGAAAACAAATATATAAATTATTTTTTTTTTTTTTTTAAAGCATATATATATATATGTATATATAAGTAATACCAATTAGGTTCTGTAGTGTAGTGGTTAGCACTGCAGACTCTGACTCTGCAAACCTGGGTTCAAATCCCAGCAGAACCTATTATTATTATATTTGTTGCTGAACTTTTTAAATTTTGAATTATTTATTTACAATGAAGTATGATGTCATGTACGCCTTACAATTTTAAAATTTTTAAATATTTAAATATTGTATATTAAACATACTTACAAATGTTCATGTATATTTTTACGATGCAAAGAAAGTATATATTACAATTTTTTATTTCAAACTTTTTTCACGGCTTTATCTTTTTTAGCGCTTTTACAAGGCGACAAGAGCTCTTTTTGTCCTTTTATCAAAAATATTCATGTAAATATATATATATATATATATATATATATACTTATAACAGGTCATTTTACATATATTTGACACTCCAGCTTTTTTCATTTCTTCTCTCCTGTGTTTTATAGAAATAAAGGTTTTTAATTTCAATTTTAATTTTAATTTTTTACGTTTCACGAGGAACTATTGGTATTCTCTTTTTATCTTTCTATTTAGAAAATCAATAACAAAACGATTTGAGCTGTCATTTGCTCTACTAATATTGCAATACAAAATTTTATAGAATTATAAAAAATACATACACAGATATCATATATTACCAAGTTTGACTTAACTGAATTTTACAATAATATGAATGCAATTACTTACTGTTACTGAGGCTTGAACTATGGTAAGGGAACAAAAAAAAAAAAAAAAAAAAAAAAAACAGGCACTCGCAAAATTTATCACGTTCAGAATAAATTAACTCATGTATATATGCATATATATTTAAACACCCATTTAATAGTGTATGTTATAAAAATAATTACCTACTTTTTTTCCTTTTTAAAAAGAAAAACTTTTACATATATCACCTTAAAACACACCAAAAATGTGTCATCACTGGTACATGTATAAGCTGTGCTGTAAAAATGGACGAGCTGAATAAAGAGGAACATCAGTGGATGCTTATAATAATCATGCTAAAAGAATAGTCTTGTTTTTTCTTTTTATCTTTTTTTTTTTTTTTTTCTTGCAATGGTGGAGGGTGCCAAGAATTAATTTTATGCGAAAAATTAACAAAATATACTATTACATTATTCTTTTACTATATTATTGTATTATTCTATTACTGTATTATAATATTATTCTATTATTATATTATGTTACTGTATTGTTAAATTATTCTATTATTATATCATTATATTATTGTATTACTATATTTTTGTAAATTGATGCATGAACGGAGAATATTTTTTATTTTTTGTCTGTATCGTGTTCTTAAGTGCTTCCGTTAATTTGTAATATTATAGAGCTCCCTTAACATCAAATCGTGCTTTTTCTTCCGTACCTTTTAGCCTTTTAGCATTTTAACCTTTTAGCATTTTAGCCTTTTTAGCAATATTTTAAAGGAGATACTTATGTCTTTACACATATATATACATAAACACATACATATACCCACGGCCACATATATACATATCTGTATCTACAAACACGTACATATGTTCACCATGTTCCTATTACGAAGTTACAAGCAACTGCTAACAAAATAATAAGGTGTACACACGCATGTGTTGACATTAGGACAGTCTCCACAAAATGAAATCACCAAGATTTTGAAAAATAATTAAAAAAAAATAATCTGTATTATATACATATATGGACATATATATATATATATATATATACATACACACATGGGTATATATATAATACATACACATACATATATGTGACGCGCTAAAGGCTCACTTTACTTGTTTTTACGTTAAAAATTTTTTTTTCGTTTACTTATCATTTCAATACCTATTATGGATGAAATAATTTGAAAAGCAATTAAAATGTTTAGCCCAGTAAGTAAAAATGCAAATAAAGAAAATAATAATTAGCGAAAGATATTTGAATTACCGTTCTACTTGACACACTTAACTGGAGTAAAAAAAAAAAAAAAAAAAAAAAAAAAAAAAAAAAAAAGAAAAAAGTGTGTAGTATAATAAAATTACAAAAAAAAAAAAAATAAATAAATAAAAAAAGTAATATTAATACATATCGCAGCAGCAATATTAATAGTAGTATTAACTGGAATAGCGATAATGACAGATTCCGAAAGCTGCAAAAAAACTATTAAAACTTTGACACATTTTCTAATAAAAAAAAAAAAAAAAAAATGAAACCCTAAATGTTCCTATTCGTTTAACTTTTTTTTTTTTTTTCTTATTTTTTCCTCTTTTTTTTCCTTTTTTTTTATTTTCTTTTATTTGTACCCATTTCACGCTCTTCCGTCTATTCAGGATAAGGTAATGGTAAGAAAAGAGTCATCCATAAAATAGAACATCTATATTTCACAAATGAATTTTTACTTAAATGTATTCGAAGAAATAGAGACTATACTAGAAAAATGTAATAAAGAAGCATATACCCAAATATGGAACGTCATAGAATATATCAGAAAAAACTACAAAGGTGTAAGTGAAGAAATAGAGGCAAAAAAAAAATATGTACCTAAAAAACAAAAAAATAATAACAAGAGCAGCAGCAATAACAATAGCAGCAGCAATAACAATAGCAGCAGCAATAACAATAGTAGCAGCAATAACAACAGAAGAAGTAATAACAATACTAAAAAGAAGGATAGGGGAAATGAAAGCAACTATAATAGCATTAAAAACTACTTTAAAGTAATTAAAAGGGATCCAATAAATATACACAATGTAGGTGGAAATATGGAGGGTACAAATGAATATAACTTCTCAGCTAAAGAGAAGGACATTCCGGTAATTAATATATTTTTTTTTTTCGGAGGATTTAATATAGTAATAATTATTTATTATGTCATATTTAAAATAAACTTATTTAACGATGCCCTTTTTGTAAACGAAAACAGTACAGCAAACGCAAACACGAATATTAACGCGAACATTAACACAAACACGAATATTAACACGAACATGAATATTAACACGAACATGAATATTAACACGAACATGAATATTAACACAAACATTAATACAAATATGAACAATGGTAGTAGTAGTAGTACTACTGCTACTGCAAGCGGCAATAGCGGTATTAATGGTGCATGTAGTACTACTGCCACTTCAAGCAGTAACAAAGATTTTATACTCTACAGTAATAAAAATATCACGCATATTATCTGTTCCCAGTTAAAAGATCAAGACATAAATGGCATAAATGAATTGTTTAAAGATATACTAACTTGTAACAAACCAAATTCTTTTAAAATTTTCATTTTAGAATCCTTTCATTTTTTAAATAAACAATACAGAAAAATATTTATGAATAAAGCTGTAAAAAATAAAAACTTAGTATTTATACATAGTCCTGTATATTTTGACGATATCTTTATAAATAACTGTTTATATATTAGAATTCCAAGTCCAAATAAACAATTATTTAATAATCATATTTTAAATATAGTACAAAAAAAATATAAAATTGATACCACTGATATTAGCAAGAGAGATTATATTCTTAACGTTGTAAATACTTGTAATTATGACTTAACACTAATACTAACTGTAATTTATTTTATCCAAATAAATAATTTTCCAGATATAAATAAAATTATAAAATTAATTCTAAATACAAATATTAAAAAATTAATAAGCATAATACATAAATGCACTATTTCTAATAATTGTTTCTTTTTAATTAGAAACGTATTATATACTATATTATATACGTATAATTTTGATCTCGATACCTTTTTAAGTATCTTTTGTAAACAGTTAACCACATTTCATAAAGATGACGACAATTACAAAAAAGAAATTTATTCTGTCTTCTCTGAACACAGCTACTATTGTACCATGCATGATAACCACATATGTTCATTAGAAAATCTAACTTCAAAAATAATACTTTTAGAAAAGAAATACATGAACACGTTAAATCAAAATGTCCTTACCCCTGAGGATATTGATGATTTCAGCATTAGCCTAAGCTCACAGCCTACATAGTTTGCCCACGTTCACATATATATGTGCAGACATACCAAGGAAACGTAAAGCCACCTCGAAACGCCAAATTGAAATTCCCTCGACCTAAAATTGCACAGGATTAACTTGGAAGAAATAAAAATGTATCACAGCTTAACAAACTTTTTTCAAGAATGGTAAATTTATTGAAATATGTGGACATGGAATATTCAAAGTTCTGTTATACGTACTAAAATGGTAACTGTAACAGGAATGATGAGAGCAGAAACAGTGAATGGAATGGTAATTGCAATAGTAACTGCAATAGTATCTGCAGTAGTATATGAAGCAGTATTTGAAGTAGTATCTGTAGTAGTATATACAGTGGTATACACAATAGTAGTTATTGCTGTAACAGTCACACATGCTCCAGAAATAGCCATAAATCGCAATAGCTGCAAGAACGTGAAAAAAAAAAAAAAAAAAAAAAAAAACAAACAAACAAACAATACAATACAATACAATAATGAAACAGTGAAACAGTGAAACAATGAAACAAATAACACGCTCCTTTCAAAAAAGTTATGTAAACCCAAAAAATACGCATAATACATGAAGTCAAATATGCAAAGAAACATAAAAATATATATATATACATACACATGTATATATCAGTCATATTGCAGTCAATTAGAAATTATACCATTTTTTTTACAAAGGCACATTTTTAAAACGTAACATTCATATAAATTTTTTTGTCACAATTTTGTCATTCCGCCAGTTATACTCACTTTATTTTATTTATTCATAAATATATATATATTTATTTATTTATTTATTTATTTTATCCTTTTTTTTTTGAAAATGCACCATTTTTGAAATTTAACCAAAATAATTTACACACAACCATTCGACATAAATTTACTGGTGAATATGCCGGAAAAGATAATTTTCAGTGTATCCTTGCATTATCAAGTCTGTTAAAATATATTTAAATTCATTCCTTATATTTATTTGTCTATTTCCATTTATTTTTTATTCGTCCTTTCGCTTTTGATCATCTTATTTTTTTCTTTTTCTTTTTTTCCCACTCGTAACATAACTAATCGTTCTCATATGCTATTCGAATCTTCTTTTTACCTACAAAGGGAAAACAAAACGGGGAAAAACGAAATAATATATTGGGAATACATGAATACGCGAACAAACAAACACGTAAAAACGTTAAAATGTTTAAACGACTAAAACTGCATTGCACACGGATGCTCGAAGTTTGTCACATCGGCTATGTGTATGCATAATTATGTATATTTTATTACACGCGTAAATGTATATGTATAAGCGTATGTATTTATTGGTACATGAACATAATCTCATGTTTGCAATCAGAGAAAATGTACGCTCTACACGTAACAATATAAACGACAAGTTTTTCTTTTTTAATTTTCTTACTCGTTTGTTTGTTATTTCTCGTGTTTCTCTTCTTTGTAAAGTTGGCATTCAATTCCTCCACTTCATCATCATCGAAAAGCTTTCCTTCTTCTTGTAAATTTTTTATATAATCAATATTCACATATTCTTTTACATATTCTTTTTTTTTTCTCTTTTTTTTTTTTTTTTTTTTGCCTCTGTCCTTCCCTTCTAACTCATATTCATCACTTGCGCTAGATTTACATACGCTGTTCTCCTCGTCATCCTCTTCATAATACTCTTCGTCAACCTCTTCGTCATCCTCTACATCATCCTCTACATCATCCTCTACATCATCCTCTTCATAATCCTCTTCATCATCCACTACATCATCTTCTTCGTAATTCTCTACATGATCCCCTTCGCTATCCTCTTCATCATCCCTTTCGTCGTATTCCTCTTCCTCAACTTGCTCCACCCGCTTGAGCTTCTTTCCCTTCTTCCCCTCCCTCCTAGTGATTTGTTTTTCCTCCAATTCGGTAAAAATTTTAGTCAGCTCAGAGTCTTTATTTTTAACCTTCTTTTTAGGAGTCAAAAATTTGTACAGGTTTCCATATATTCCACTATTCAATCTATTGAGTAATTCCTTTTCTACATTATTTAAAATGTTAGCAGCCTTCAATGCTTTATTTTCTCTTGTTCTATCTCTTCTTTCAGTCTTTTTTTTTATTGGTACTAGTTTTAATTGTTTATGTAAAATTAATTTTCTACTTCTTTTTAAAATTTCTTTAATTCGTACATACCTTTTCATGCATTTTTTAATTTGTTTTATACTATGTGTATATTTCATTTCTTTATATATAACATTAAAAGCTTCTTTTCTATTCAAACTTAATAATACCCTACTCCATAAAGAACTTGGGAGATGGGCCTTTTCTGGACATTTTAAATAAAGGTATATTTCTCCCTTATCTAATATCACAGTACCATATACACTATTACTTAAGGGACAATTCATTTTTGTGCATAAGCCTGTTACGTTATATTCATTTAAACAAAACATCTGTGTTTCTGTTTTTTTCTTAAACGAGCATCTCCCCTTACCTAGGATTTCCCACGTAACTGAGTCGTTATTCATTTTGTGGTTCCTTTTTTTGCGATTATTCTTGTTACTATATTTCTTTATACTGTTCTTTTGTTTTGAAGTTGCTCTTGTTACTTTATTTCTTTATGCTGTGCCTCTTTCTCTTTCGTAAATTGGGAAAATGGGGTATGCCAGGACGCGCATATTTTTTCAAAAATAAAATTTCGAATACGTACACTTGTAGGCCTTATATGAAGAATATACAAATAAGTAATATTATATACAAAAAATATTCATTAGCGTACAAAAATGGCCCTCAGTTGGTACATTCCAATGGAAGCAAGGTAGTCTACCTTTTCATTGAAACACCCTCCAAATAGCTAGCCATATATATATATATATATACATACATAGATAGATAGTGGGAAAAAAACAGTTACGCTTAACTATTATTATATATGGATATATATTTTGTTATAAATGTTTTAATACTCCCTTTATTTGATAGATATAAAATACAGTAACCTACTCAAAAATAATTATTCTTTTTTTTCCCGTTTTCACAAAAAATTTCTTCTTCCCTTTTATCACATTATTATTTTTTATTTCTCTTTCTCTAAAAATGATAAAAAAAAAATAAAAAAAAAAAAAAAAAAACTCCGCAGATTCAGCAGAATATATATATATATATATATATTTTTTTTTTTTTTTTTTTTTTTTTCTTACATTCTTTATATTAAGAGCTTACAATATTACTACTAAAATGGAAGATGATGAAGGAGATACGTATAATTCATCTTACGCTCTTCTGTAATATCATTACTACTGTACAGAATAAAAATGTAAATGCACAATTTCATGATAAGATCAATATAGAGGATATACCATTATTATATGTATATGATACATGATATATGTGTATAAATATGAAAATATGTATATATACGATAAAATCGAACCTAATAAAATTCAGAACTGAATGGATTACTCAGCAGTTAAAATTTCTGGCTTTCTACAAAAAAAATTATTGTTTCTCCTTAATACAAAAAAAAAAAAATAAAATAAAAATAAATTTATATATACATATATATATATATATATATATATATATATGTAAATAAATTAGTACGTTTATGTATATATGAACTATAGCAAATATTTGTAAGAACACAAAAAACACCCACTTTCTCTCATTACAATTATAAAATAAAGATAATTTTAAATCATTCAATATATTCACGATGAAGCGCGAAGAAGCGCACAAGAACTCCAATTTACATAAGATAAAAAACGGCAAAAAAAAAAAAGAAAAAAAACTCATTACGTTTGCGCATGTATATATTTGACTCGAACGACTACTTGTACGCGATAGAACGTAGCGGTTTATATATATATGAATACATATATGTGTATGTGTATGTATATGTATAATATATATACCCGCATATAAACCCATAGGAATGATCTACTTTTAATACCATGTGGAGGAGTTATTTCCCCATTTGAGCGTCGAAATTTCATAGGTTCAGTTACTCATATAAACATTTCCCCATTTTAATTTTTACCTAGACTCATCATTTTTGTTGAAAAAAAAAAAGAATTAAGTATAACAAAACAAAAAAAAAAAAAAAAAAACGAAAAAACTGAAATAACAAAATATTAGCACTTGGATAAAATTATAAATTTAAAACAAATTTATATATATAAAATATATTTATTTTTATGTACATACGTATGTACTATGTATGTTTTGTTTTTTTTTTCTTCTGTAAGAATAGGCCCAAAATAAGTAACATAAAGAACAAAAAAAAAAAAAAAAAAAGTATCAAAAAAATTGTGTAATATAAAAAAAAAAAAAAAAAAAAAAAAAAGACAAAAAACAAAAAACAAGAACAAAATAAAGGAATAGTTTTGTGTCAAGGATATAAATATTCGAGTATGCTTATGAATGTATATGTATGTATAATATATGCACGCGCATGCCTAATTGCCAACTCGTTGTAGCTTATTTCTAAGCAGATATCTCCCTATCAGAGAATTTATAAATCTTCGGCTTCTTTAACAATTCCTTTTCACGTTCACCTTGATATTTTTTTTTTCTTTTAATCTGATGCAATCTTTTTTCACCATTCTCCATACTTAACTCCTCTCTAATAAACGCATTTTCGCATATCCGTCTGTCGTATGTATTCTGTAAAGCATCGGCATAGTGAAAAAGGTATGTAATGAAATCGGTTTCGTGGTATTTCCTTGTGCTGTGTGTACATATGCACACATATATATATATATATATATATATATACATAATTGTATATATACGTATGATGGGGTTAAATAGCGAGTCATTCATGCTGTTTATTCCTTGCAACAAGCTTGCTCAGCTCATCATATATGAAGGAATTTTCCTTTTAACAAGGACGTACATTTACCTGTTTGGAATTCCTTATTTCGAAATCGTCAAATTTGGGATTGTTTCTTAAAATTCGGACGAATCCTTTATCGTCACCGCATATGATTGTCTGATAAACATTTGAAAATTTGAAATTTTGAAAAATTAAAATAGTCTTAAATATTGTTCGAACGATAAAAAAAAAAAATAAATAAAAAAAAAAATAATAATAATAATAATAATAATAAATCATGCCATGAGGTAAACCGAAGTTTGGGGAAGAAGTAAAAAGGACACGATTTATGGACTCGTGCAATTCGGTTATCCAGTGGATGCTCAGGCGTATAATACATACGTACGCATGCATGTATAAACACATGCATATACACATGTATATGGTTGTACAAACGTAAATCCACTTCACGGACGCATTTTCTTCCACACGGGTAGTCATATTTTTTGAAAAGTAGTACCGTCATGGAGCTGTTAGAAGCAAGGACTTCGACAGAATGACCACACACATTTTCTGAAATGTAATTTAAAAACTCTCCATCATTTAAAGAAAAGAATAAGAGTGCTCCAAAATTAAAATTTTCTTTATCTATATCAGTTTTTAATTTATTGTCTTGAATATTATTATTTAGTATCTTTTTCTTATATAACATATTTTTATCCTTTTCCTTTATCATCTCCTTATCTACAAAGTCATGATGCATGGAATCAGTTCTTGTATCTGAACTATCAACATAGTTAAATAAACTTTCGTATTTTTGTATTTTGTCAAAAGCATTTGAACTGTATAAGCATAGAATCTCGGCCATCAGACTGTGATTACACAAATCAGGATCTCTTAGTCCTAAGGAAATAACATCCGGTTTCCAATTAGCATTGCGCTTGTGTATGATAACGGTATGTTGTGAACATAACTCATAGGTGTGCATATTCATGCGTGCATAAATATATACATACATAGGTACATGCATACACATAAATACATACATACGTACGTACGTACATAAACATATACATGTATTCATTTATATGTCCTTATTGGTAGCAAGCCAAACCTGGAACATATATAGCATACATCTTCCGCAGCATGAACGAATCTAACTCCCAAAACTCAATCAGATCACTTGATATCGTAAAGAACTTTTTACTTATCTAAAAAAAAATAAAGCAAGAAAAGGTACATGTTATTTGGGGATCTACAAAATTGGCTCAGTTAGTTTATACTATAACTTGCTTGCTCAATTTTAGCATTAATTCCCAATTTTTCTCATATTCCCTTTTGCTTTTACAAATGACTTTTTTTTTTTTTTTTCCTTCTCATTTGATTTGTTCTTATTTACTATGGTTAATTTGTTTTTCTTTATTTATTTTGCTTCAACTTTTCTTCATTTTTTGGTCCGTTTTGTTTTTTTCTTTTTGAGAGAGCGTACTTCGTTGTTGTAAACCTTGCCATTAATCGGGGAGGGGTGCTAACAAAAAAATTTTCAGAAAAGGAGCAAGCTGGTAATTATTGTGTGCACATATAAATGTATTCTCTGCATTTTAGCTCACTGTGTGCGTGCCTCTCTTTATGTACATATATATATATATATATATATATATATATATATATATATACATACGTACACTCCCACAATCATATACTCCAATGCGCATACAAGCGCTTTTCTCTCTCCTTACGTCGTAAAAGACAAAGGCTGTCGGCTGAAATGTGTACGTGTTTTTAACTTTCTGTCGTGTCTTCTTTAGTAGGTCATAAATTCTTAAGGAGGAGCCTTCTTGCTTTATCTGAATAAAGGGAATTCTAAATATATTAAAATGATATGCAGCTTTTAAAAAATATATTGCATCCGCTGACCGTGCAACTTGTACATACATATACATATACTTATACATATACATATACTTATACATATACATATACTTATACATATACATATACATATATATATATATATGTAAATATATGTACACCTATGTATGGAACTATGAGAGTTTTACATGTGCTATTTTTCACTAGCATAACCAATAATTTAGAAACGAGCAGTTCTAAAAATTGCATTTCTCTTCTTGGCAAAATCGATATAACAGTTTCAACCTAATAGCAAATTTAAAATATGAACAAATGGACTTGTCCTCACACATACATGTATGCATACTGTACTCATATATACATATGTATATGTGTATATGTACAGGTATATGTATATGTATATATGTGCAATTCCATTAGTATGGCTAAAGGCGTACAAGTCTCTTTCCGTTTTCTATATCGAACAAGGCTAAGGGAATTGTGTTATTTATGGGTTGTTTAAACATGGCCACTAGTCCGTCCGAAACTCTGAAAAATGGTTTTTACGTTTTTACATTTTTACGCTTTTCTCAAATGAAAACCTTCTCAATAAATTTTTTTCTAAATTTCATCATCTCATTTTTCCTGCATGTGCATACGGATCTACTCGAAAAGATGAGTTATTAACTCTCTATTTCATTTTCTAACCTGATTTCCTGAAATTCTTCCTTTATTTCAAAAACTTGTTCATATGTTCTCATGTCCCAGAATGTATATGAATTTGTATTTAAGTTAGCAGCACCTATTCTTCCGTTCGTCTCTTAAAAGGTTAAGAAGTGTACATGGGGGAAGGAAGCACATACAGATCATACGTGGGTACTTACATACACATATATATACGTATGTATGCATAGATATATACATAGTTACGTATATATGAGAATGTGATGAAGAAACATTTCTTTGTACCGCAAAACTCGAAAAAGGCTGGGTGACTCAATATGACTTTTTCTGAGAAAAAAAAAAAAAAAAATCATTCAAGCTCAACTATTCACCTATTTGCAATATAGCTACCTCATTTGTTACGTCTTTTTGCATATTTATCCCCACTACTTTATCAATAAAAAAAAAAAAAAAAAAAATTGAGAAAAGGAAAATGAGAAAAGAAATACCGAATAGAGTGCCAAGTCCCGACGAATTTGTTTTTCCAACTTTTAAATCCTATCCAAATGAAGTAGAGAAAAACGAAATAAAAATATATCCATATGGTAGCGGTATATTGTGCTCTATAATGGGCTATGTGTGTGTGTATGCACTTTTTTTTTTTTTTTTTTTTCTTGGTTTATCCTCCTTGTTACATTGCAATCGATAACTTTACACTGCAAATGTGCAGGAAAAGAGGCATAGGCAACTATTAAAGTGTTGTTATAAGAATTGTACACAATAGTGTGAACAACAGAAAAATTGCTTGGATTAATTTCACATAAAAAGCGTCCATTTACAATATCATAAGCTCGAGATATACCAGAAATTAATAAAACAACAATTACATCGTTTGCTAGAATAATTTCCTTAATTCTTGTTCTTTCATTATTCAAATGATTCAAAGGAAGGTTTTCATATATATCAATTATTTTAATAGTTCTGTAATTAGAACAAATATTTTTTTGTATTATTTTACTCTTATTAATTTTTGATGATAAACATTTTGGGATATTATTTCCATATTTTTTTCGTTCTCGCATATACTGCAGCATTTGAAAAACAAGAAAAGGGAAGACACACAAAAAAAAAAAAAAAAAAAAAATGCAAGCAGGAAAACGAAAATGTAAATAAACAAAAAAAAGAAATATATATATATTAAGGGGCTACTTTTACATGGTATATTTATACATGCATATGTGTTGTAGGTAAGAATGTGTGTAGGTATGTATATGCGTAGGTATGTATATGTGTAGGTATGTATATGTGTAGGTATGTATATGTGTAGGTATGTATATGTGTAGGTATGTATATGTAGTATATGTGTAGGTATATGTGTAGGTATGTATATGTGTAGGTATGTATATGCGTAGGTATGTATATGTGTAGGTATGTATATGCGTAGGTATGTATATGTGTAGGTATGTATTTATTTATGAATGCGGGGATGTATGTACTTTTGCATGTAGGGATGTATATATTTATGCATGTGTGCAGGTACATATACAAGCGGACACGTACGCACATAAAATCGTTAAGCATCATGCTTACCCGTCCATGCGCTCGGACGTATTTATTTATGCATAAACAATTTACAAGCGTAGAAAAAATGTGGTACTTGTGTACTTAAAAATACATGTACAGGCATTATTACAACAAATAAAACACGCCAAGTAAATAATTTGACGAATTTTTAATTATGATACAAAATATTTTAAAATATTAATTCTTAAACAAATTGAAAATTGAAAAGGGGATGTTACGGGCACGTGTATTCATATCTGTATTTATATATGTATTTATATCTGTATTTATATCTGTATTTATATGTATGTTTATATGTATGTTTATATGTATGTTTATATCTATGTTTATATCTATGTTTATATCTATGTTCATGATCACGTATATGCATTTATGTGTTCATATAAGGACGCATATCACACTTGATTAACAACTAACACATTAAAAGAGAAGAGAAATCAACAAATAAAAGGAAACAGCCAATTTAATAAGAACAAAAAAAAAAAATGCAACACTACTATTTTTTTTTTTTTTTTAATAATAATTTTGTAGCATTTCAAGCATTCAAAGTCTCGAATTTTGTACTTCAATTTTTGGTGCCTCCTTATTTTTAGACATGCACGTAGAATTATATTTGCATAGGTATGTATGTGGGAGTATATAAAATTGTTCTTACATTTTTTTTTTTTTTTTTTTTTTTTTCTATATCTTCCATAAAATGCTGCATTATCAAATCTTTTGTTCCATATACATTTTACTTGTCCATTTATTAGTTTTTAAAAAGGGAAAAGAATTTTTATACAATTCTTTGAAACATGTGTATGTACTTGGGAAAAAAAAAAAAAAAAAAAAAAATCTATACAAGCAACAATATACAAAATATGGGATGCTTATTCATTCTGTTATATTACTCGTGATAAGGGAGAAGCAAAAAGGAAAAAATAATACGCAAATACACCTTGCGTGGGTATGTACATATATATATATATATATATATATATATATATTTATATTTATATATATATATTTATTTATTTATATTTACTCAATTACACGTCCATGCCACACATATGTAGGCTTATATCAATGACTGCTGCCATTTCATAAGCATAAGGAAATTACAACACACGAACATGGATCCTCTTACAAACTGTACAGTACAGCAGGGTTAAAAACAGAATGGAAGAAATGGGAAGAAGAGAGAAGAAAGAAGATAGATAATTGGAAAAAATTGCAACACATCACAGGGAAATCCGGATAGATATTTGAAATGGGGGGGAGGGGATGAAAAATAAGAAAGAGTAACGCGAACTCTTTAATCCCGTGTTGGAGCAGCTGGTACTTATTAGCCTGATATGTTCTATTTATTTTGTTTATTTATTTATATATTTATTTGTATATTTATTTATATAATTATTTGTTTATTTATTTATATATTTATTTGTATATTTATTTATATAATTATTTGTTTATTTATTGATATAATTATTTGTTTATTTATTTATATAATTATTTGTTTATTTATTTATTTTGTTTTGTTTTATTTTTTATTTTTTTATTTCAAATTCAGTCGTGCTAACCTATTGTGTGCAGGTATATTTAATACATTCTTTTTTTTTTTTTATTGACGCTTCCATATATTCATTGGTAAAAAAAAAAATTATGGGAAAAAAGCCAAATGAACAGTAGACTGATGTGCCAAGCGACAAACCGAACGTGATATAACAATCGCGGAAAGACCCAGTCAGGGATGCAAAAATGTTCAAAACCTTTTATGTACTATTCCTGTTTTGTGTTAAGTGCTTCATACTGTGCAACAGTAGCAAGACCAACATAAACATGAAGAAAAAGAGTAAGAGCTCCTTGTTCTTTATCCCATGTAAAGTAAAAATTAAAAACAGTGTACTATTCATAAATTCATCTCAAAGAGAGTCTTATAATATGAATAAATCTCTTTATAATCATAAAAATGAGAGTTATTATTCAAAAATTGGTTTACGCAAAAAAAAAGATAAGGAATCCATAAATGGCTATTTGAAAAGAGGCTATACTAAATTATTTGGAAGAAAAAAGAACAAAGAAGGAGAGGAATTAGGAAATGAAAATCAGGAGAATATATATGAAACCTTTTTAATAATTGATGGATCATCTATTTTATTTAAAAACTTCTTTGGTATGCCGTATTTAAAAAACAATAATGATGTAAATCTAAGTACGATATATGGGTTTATACAGTCATTAAACAAAATATATAAATTATTATTTCCAACCTATGTAGTTATCATATTTGACTCGAAGACATCAAATGATGATAAGAAGAAAATATATTCAAAATATAAAATTTTTAGAAAAAAAAATCCTGAAGAATTGTATGAACAACTCAAAATCGTAAGTGAGTTCTGTAACGTTATAGGCATCAAAACTATTAGTTCAACGGATGTAGAGAGTGATAACTATATCGCCCAAATTGTTGAAACCATTAGTAATACAGTGAAAGAGAGGGACCATCTTTCTTGCAATAATAAAGAAGAACTAAAAGATATAGAGGAGCAAATATCGAACATTATTGCAAAAAAAAAAAGACAATTTCGCGTTATCATCGTTTCTAGCGATAAAGACTTATTACAACTTTTAGAATACAATGATGATGCACATAATAATATGAACATTTCTGTGTGTCAACCAAATAGAAAATATCGACTAGTTAATGCGGATTTATTTTTTGAAGAACACAATATATTACCGTGTCAATACAGCGATTATTTAATTTTAGCTGGAGATCAAACAGATGGTATCTCTGGTGTTCCAAGTATTGGTGATAAGACTAGTAAATATTTACTTAAAGAATTTCACAGTATTGATAATATTTTACAGAACTTGCATAAAATACCAAGCAAATTACATCCTATTTTTCTTAATAATATAGAAAATATAAACATATTTCGAAAAATTATTAAATTAAAGTGTGAAACGAATGATACATTAGTATTTGATGAATACAGACAAGGCAGCATAAAAGACTTCGAGGCTTTTCAAAATTTTGTAGATAAGTATTCGCTCCACAAACTACTCAGGAAAAGCATAATCGTTAACTACGTTGGGGGAACCTCAAAGACGCATCATAATTAAGTAGATATGTGTGTGTACGTATGTTTATACGTATGTGTAGGTATACAGGTACGCATATGTATATACATATGTGCACGCATATATATATATATATATATATATATATACTTTTGTATGGCTTAATACGTTTGTGCGTCAAACAGTTTTTTCTTTTTTCCCCCATCTCTCATATATTATCTTACTAATTTTTTTTTTTTTGTTTTTATACGTTACATTTTTGCACATGACGTGTTTGAAGAGGTACTTTTTCCGCATTCGTATGTACATCATTCCACTATATTGTATCGTATATTTTTTCTTCTAATGTATGTATATTAAAGCATACACATGTATGTGCTTTACATGTGCACATACACACCACTATTCTAATCTCCCTTTATAAATTGCAAAACTTTTTCCTTTTAAATATCGTGAGGACGACAAATCCCCTTGTCTTTCGATACCCCACATATAGTGTATATAAAACTGTTCTTAAAAATAAAAGAAAAAAAAAAAAAAAAATTCTGCACGTTCAGATAAAATAAGAATGAGTTTTTTTTTTTTTTTTTTTGAAAAGTATCTGTAATAATAGATCATCTTTTACCTTCCTCTCATTCGTCATGGTAAATTGGGAGAGAAGGTAGGCGTAGAGTGTGTTATACATATACTACGATTAATAGCGCATATAACGCATTATAATGCATTTTTTTTTTTTTTTTTTTTTTTTGGAAGATACAAAGGTTTATACATACTTACATACATACCTATATGCATGTGTGCATACCTGTCTCCATGCGTTGACAATACGCACCTTCGCCCATAGAGTGCTAATTTATATTTCTCCCTTCATCTTTCTAACTTGAGCTACTCCTTCACCTCGTCTCATTTTTCTTTTCGAAATTTTCCTTCACACACATTTGTTTTTCCATTTTATTTGCGCTTTTCGCGTTCATGTGTGTATGTAGGAAAAACGCTCAAACAAATAATTTTTAGTGAAGGTGATCGTTTTTCTTATCTGTGATAAAAGCCCCTCTTATTTGCTCAACGTGTAGGAACAACCCCATATCGTTATCCAAATATACCATGTCAACGACAGACGAGTTAAGCACACTGATACAAAATTTACAAAAATGTAATAACACGAATGAATGTATAAACTTTGACTTAGTTAGTACGATACAAGAATTCTTAAATTGTTTAGATAAAAACGAATTTGAAGATTTGGATAAACGAATAAGCGAAAATGAAAAGGAAAAAGAAAAGGATCACATGAACAGCTTCACATCTGCAGCTATTTTTGTTGAAAACTGTGTAAAAGTGTTTGGCCTAAAAATTGAACATTTACACAATTTAGCTCATAACACATTATATAATATTCATAAAGAAAGCAAAAATAATAATACGAACAAGAAACCATTATTAACATCTTATGAAGAAGAATATTTATTTATTAATGAAATAAGAAATTTAAAAAATATTACTAATGAAAATGAGCAAGTGGAAGACGAAACACTAGTAAAAACTATCCCCTTACCTACCTTTCTTTTTTCGGAAAATGTGAAAAAAAAGGAAAATAATGAAGATAATAAAAAATGTTCGACATCTAACAGCCAAATAATGAGGTTGACAGAGGACGAATTGGGCAAAAAAAAAAAAGAAGCTAATGAAGAGAGTGTAGCTAAAGGAAAAGATAGGAATAAGACGGATATGTCAGATGGCCTAGATAGCGCGAATGAACGCATTGAAGAACAGATTACAGAAATAGAATTGATCGAAAAGAATTCCATAAATTCCCTCAATTTTGATAAAATATTTCTAGAGAATGATGGAATATTACTTCTAGATATCAATGACTATAATATTTTCATAGATGATCAACATGATTTTTCAATTAAGAATAAGAATAGCACAATCTTATTTGAAAAGTATGATTTCTTTTCCAGACATTCTACTTATATATCTTCTAATAATTTGAGTAAATATATAGAACCCAAAAAAAGTGTAGAAGATATTTATAAAATTTTTACTATTAATGACCTTCTATCTGAAAAGCTTCCTTCAGACATATTCTTGTTTAAACAGCATTTTTCTGACTATGATTTCTCTTTAGGTATCTTGAAAAATAAAAAATATGTGTTAAACAAATTTCAAGATCAAAAAAAATATTTTTATATACTTGATGATAATACACACATGGATAATAACAGACCCATACAATTGTTGGAAAAAAATGACATAAATAAAAAGTTACCTAACTATTATATTTTGAACTGTTATAATATAAAAAATTCCAAATATTTTCTAACGTATATGCAACCTAGTCAAATTTTAGATATTATTAAAAGAAACGAGACAGGTTACAGGGGTGATTTGATGGGGGAATCCGCACTATTCTCTCCCCATGAGAATAAACAAAGTGTCAAGGATGCCCAAGATACCACTTCTAACAACGCCAGCAATGATAGCAGCGCTTTCGATGAGAACGCTTCTAACTTGTCCAACGACCAGAAGCTGTTCAACCAAATAAGAATACCCGACATATACATCCAAAAGCTGGGCCTAAATTTCTCGTACTACCACCTAGAGCCATTACTGTACTATTTGATAAAAGACTTGAAAAAAAAAAAAAATGTGGAAAAATTTTTTTCTATTAGCTTTAGTGATGAAAATGCTAACTACGATTTTGACATATTAAAAGATGATGAATACCAAGAGGGAAAGGATTTGGAAGGTGCGACCGTTGAAGAGAAGTTAACTATGGATAATTTCATGGATGCGCGATCCTTAAATGATGATATAAACGATGATCTTCCCTTAGAGGTTTTCTATAAGAAGGACTCCGGAGATGGGTTTTTTGTTCCATTCGACGAAGATATCCACGAGAGGTGAAAAAATCAATTTTCCCAGTTTAGACAAATACATACGTACATGCATGCATACATACATAGATAGATATATATGTACACACTTACGTACATCTACAGTTTATAGTTCATAGTTATTATATTATTTTATTTTTTTTACCCTCCCACCACATTATACCCCCATTTATTAACCTCTCACCCTTTTCAGAGTGAACAAGTGGAATATATTCCTCGAGGAAAAGCTTGAACTCTTAAGGAAACAGCCACGATACGATGTGGATATTTATAAAAAAAATATCATCAATTATACTATGAATTGTGGAGATAAAATACCATTTACCAATCTCATAAGAGACAAAGAACAGTATCAAATTTGCAGAAATTTCTTAACAATTCTTATGCTAATAAATACGGATGTTTTAAATATAAAAGAGATAAAACGTAACCATGGTTTTTCCAATGATGTTACTAACTATGAAATTAATATAAAAAAGGAAAATGTTCAGGAATATCTTAGCGCTTCTAAACGATTTAAAAATACTAGTTTTGCCATAAAAGACAAAAAAAGAAAAACTGAATTGAAAAATGGAAACAAGGACATTTATCCCTCCAAAAGAAAAACTGAAGCGAAAAATGGCTAGCTAAAAAAAAAAAAAAAAAAATTTTGCACACACATTTATAATAAGCGATTGAATAAATTTTCGGATGAGCTGATTTTGCGGCTAATTTTACAAAGTGAAAAATGACAAAGTGAGATGATGACATAACTCCTCAAACGAGTTTGTAAGAAACGACCACTCATTTTTCTCGTCATCCCTTACAATGCAGTGAATATCCTCTCCCCCTTACTACAGCGAACTCGTAAGAAAGGAAAAAAAAAGAATTTACACGGACAAGCACATACATACATACATACGTACATATATACATACATACATACGTACATATATACATACATACATACGTACATATATACATACATACATACGTACATATATACATACATACATACATACATAATACAAATATACATACATACATACATAATACAAATATACATACATACATATATACATACACACATATTTACATACATACATACACACATACTTACATACATACATGCATGCATATATTTCTCGTAAACCTTTTTGAGTAACAATTGACTGCAAATTATTCTCCCCCGAAGCTAAAACCTTGTCAGTTGCATCTTTTTTATTCATTCAGTTGTTTATTTGCCCCATTTTGCTAATTTTGATGTCTTTTATCTAGTTTATTTTTTTTTGCATATTTTTCTCATTTTGTTTATTTTCTAAAATTTATGAATTCTTAATTATCAAATATGGGTGCAAAGAACAAAAAAAAAATTAAGCAGTTAAATTTATAACGGATATTACACATACATATAAAAAGAAAAAAAAAAAAGAGGAAACACTGAAACGAAATAGCCTTCCACAAATTAATAATAGCATAGTATAAAAAAAAAAAAGAAGTACAAATTCAAACATCAGTTAATGCATGCTTTTGTCTAAATAAATGTGGGTTTTTCCAAACTGCAATGAGGCAATTTATTAAACCAAAGATACAAAAAAAAAAAAAAAAAAAATAAAAAAAAAAAAATAATAAATAAACAGTAATAAACAAACAGTAATAAATAAACAGTAATAAATAAACAATAATAAATAAATAATAATAAATAAATAATAATAAATAAACAATAATAAATAATAATAAATAAATAATAATAAATAAATAATAATAAATAAATAATAATAATAAATAATAATAATAAATAATAATAAATAAATAATAATAAATAAATAATAATAAATAAATAATAATAAATAAATAATAATAAATAAATAATAATAAATAAATAATAATAAATAAATAAAGTACGAATTATATAGGGCACGTGGGTATAAACACACATATGAAGCATACTAATCTTGAAAATTCTCATGCTCACATTTCTTGCGTACGGAAGTATATTCCGTTATATAAATAAAATTCATCCATAAGAACATGCACCCACATGTATATCACGCGTTCGCACCTTACTACGCAAGGAAATATTTTTACACACTTATGTATTCGGTTCGTGTGGACTTAACATGCATGACGCACACGCAGTTTGTGTATATCCAGGTATCTGTCTTCATATCTAATGGTTCCATTGGTTCATGTACTTGTCCAACTTGCCTAATAAACAGTCTGTCCACTAGCCTAACTACCATTTTATCCGCCAATCTTACCACGAACATTACCTCCAGTTTAGTCTAACTGCTCACACACAAGTGCTCTATTTCATTTTAAAGAAGGACAAGAATAAACTATACAAAAGTTTAAAGATGTCCGTATACCTAATTTCGGAATAAATATAATTGTTTTTTAACAAATAGTCAAAGTTAAAACACTTTTTATCAAATTCGGTTTTATATAAAAAATTATCTTCCAAAGTGCATGTGTTCGAGTCATAAAATGTATGTATGGGAATGGCAGAAGTCGTGTTGATTTCTCTTTTCTGTCTTTTAAAAATATTGATATCAAAAAAGATTTTTTTAAAAAATATTTTCAAAATACCTAAAACTCCAATAACATTACAAGCATGATGTTTATCTCTTGCTAATTCTAAATATATCTGTAATATATTTTTTAAACTATCTAATTTATTATTTTCTAAAAAAACAGCTTTATAATAAAGAGATTCATGATTATGTTCACCTGAGTTCTTTATTAAATATTGTAATTCTTTTCTTTTACTTTTTATAGTAAATTCATCACCTTCCCTATATTTTTTAATTAAATCAATACTTGACTTTTTATATCCATAATAGGCTGAATATATATCATAGTATTGTTTGCACACATCACAGTTTTTGGAAAAACTCTGAATTTCATGAAATATATTTGAAGAATATTTCTTCTTGTAATAAAATATTTCTTTTATGTCTTCACTCTCTAGTAAAGTGGAATATCTGTTAAACTGATTATCTTGAGCATCTGTCGTACGCATGATGTTACTACTAGTTTCCCTACGGTTCTTGCCTTCCATACTTCCATTTAATCGCCTTTGTTTTTCTTCTTCCAACTTAATTTGATAGTAAGACATGGGTTTGTAGTAACAGTGCAAAAATTCCGTTGTTCGGAGGTGCTCCATAATGGTGTTCTTAACCTGTTCTATCCTCCTAATTTTTCCTTCGTTGTCCTTTTCCTTCTTTATTTCGTTTAGTATAATTTTGTCATAATTTTCGAGTAACTCCATTTGTCTGTGTTTCTTTGACAGATGATACGTGTCGTAGTTGTACAAATTTTTTTTTTTGCTCGTTTCGTCATTCATGCTTTCACTCACGCTTTCATTAGTGCCTTCATTTAATTTTTCGCCTTTTTTTTTGTGCTCATTATTCACGTATCCATAACTTCCTCTGTCCACCTTGCCCTTTCCCGGAGTATCACTACTACTCGTGCTGTTATATTTCTCTCTTTCCTGACTTCCACTATTAGCAGTAATAAGTCCCTTGTGTTTAATACCTTCCAATGTATTTATATCCTTCATGTAATACCAGTTATCCTTTTTAAAGACAGCACCCCTTCTTCGATTTCGATGCAACAATTCTTCTCTCAAATTATGACAAAATTTCATTTGAACAAAAACATTTTTTTTTTTTTTTTTTTCAAAAATGTTTGATATGATCATAGTGCAGCTTTTTAAAATTGAATTCCAACTGACTGTTGAATTTCTCTGAATGGTATATTTTACCCCCTTCTCCTTGTTGTAAATTCGTTTTATTATTTGACCACTTCCGCTGTTGGCTGCACTACCATTACTGGCTGCACTTCCACTTCTGGATTCACTACCGCCCCTCTTCTCCTTGCTGTCCTGCTCCATGCTTAAGGCCAACCTGTATTTCTCCACGTTACTCTCAACAATGGTGTACTTTTCCATAAATACCTGCATAGTTTGCCTTTTCAAAGTCCACAAAAAAGAAGCATTGACATTATTAGGATGATCTCCTAACTCGGACAACATAATAGAAACTAATAAGGAACCAGTATAATCCTTAAACTGATAATTTCTCTTTAACAATTTTGTTAAAGCATATAAACGATCATTAAATAAACCAATGAAATGAAAATGCTTCAACGTTTTTTCACATTTTTCATTAAATGATTTATAATTCGGATTAACTCCTTTCAATATTAATATATTTTTATTATATAATGAAATAATATTTCCATTCTTCGCTGACATATTATAATATTTATACGACTTTTTAAAATTTTCTATTTTATCATCATTATAATCTTTTAATTTTATACCTATATCTGTACCTGAATAATAATGCCCTAATAACATCTGTGATATATTATCTCCTTTATCTGCTGCCTTTTTTAAATAGTATCCAGCTAGTTCTAAATTTTTACTCGTCCCTAACCCGAATTTGTAAATATTATATTTTGCTAAAATGTTTTCTAAACTACCTTCGTTGTTTCTTATTGCTTTATGAAAATATTGCTCCGCATTTTTAAACGCTTTATTAGCGTCTTTGCTTAGGTCATCCATGTACTTTTTAATAACCTCATCCTGTTCCTCAAAAATATTATCGTCCATCTGCTTACCACCCTCATAAGTCTGACTGCTAGAACTATGACTGTTATCCCCGCTTTGCACGTACTCCCCTTGCTTGTCATTCTTCTCCCCCTCATGCACCACATGTGAAGTTTTGATATTTGACCCTATCTTATGAGCACCATTTTCGTAAGTAGTGCTTCCTTCCCCCCCTACATTTGTACTTCCATACTGCGCAGACGATTCCGATCCATCATAAAATGTAGATGATCCATCAAAGAAAGAATTCACATAACTGCCCTGTGGCATATCTCCCATATATTCCTGATTAGAAGATATATTTGAAAAACCGTTTAGAGCATCATCATTCAATCCAGTGGATGTACCTTCGTTTGAGAAGGACACTCTATTTACATTAGACATAAGTGCGTAATGCTCATCTGTGTTTTCTTCTCTTCTGCCTTCCTTCGTATCACCCCTTTGACCCTGTTCTCCTCCTCTAGACGTACTTTTTGCTTCTCCACTTTTTTTCCCATTCATGCTATTCTTTCCCTCTGTTTGACCCAAGTCCTTTGTTTCTTCATACAAATCGAACACGCTACTGCTTCCATTGCTTCCGCTACTACCAACGCTACCCTTCCCCGCGTTGCCTGACTTCTCACCCCTTATCATGTTGAGCAATTCATCTCGACTCATGTTCTTCACGATCTCCTCCTTCTTTGCAAACCTTTTGTACTCATCTAAATAAGCATATCCAGTTGACAAGGCGGAAGTGCTATCTCCCTGATCTGCAGCTTTTTTCCAAAACTCAAAAGCTTTGACTTCATCTCTTTCGACACCTATACTTTCATTTCCTAAATAATATATTTCTCCTAATGCTGCAAGAGCATAAGAGTTTCTGCTATCAGCTAATTTTAAAAAATATTCAAACAAATTTTTATTATGATCTACAGTGTTATGTATTAGATGTCTATGTTTTTCATTTATATATTCTTCATATAATCCACTCTCAATTGATGAAGAAGATTTTAACGATTCTACAACTGCTCCTAATATATTACTTAGTAAGTAATTACATGATGTTAAAAAAGGAGAAATATTATTTTTGATAACAGAATGTTCATAATTTTTCTTATCATAAGTAAAATCAAAATGATCTTTCAAATATATATTATTCATTTTATTTTTATATTTTAATCTCATTATATTATTAGTAAATGCTAATTTACTATAAAAATCATCTTTAGTTGATCCTAATGAATACGAAATAATTTTTGATTTTATATTATCCCCTACTCGTGGTATAATCCTACTTTCATCCGATAAAAAATCATAATTTCTTATGATATTATTATTTTTATAATAAATATAAAAAAAGCTATTAACAGAACTATCATTCATATCAATAATATCATCATTTATTTCTGTTGTAATAGAAATAGAAGAATTATTTACAAAAATGGGTAAATTTATATGATATAATATACCACTCAAAAAATTACATAAACCATCTTTACCTTTTCTAATAAGTTTTACTGAATAATCAATGTTTCTAGGAAAACCATATGGGAATTGTAACTTCCCATTATCATCATTTATTCCTATTAAATATAGAAATGCTAACACACACGTTGCTTCACTTTTTAACTTGTCTGTAAATTTGGTCCTCAACAATTTCAGCTGATCGTGTATTTTATCCTTCATCTGGGTAGCCGCAGGGGTGTATATCCCCAGATCTATCTTTCTGTACATTTCCCTAGGATTGGATACCTCCTTTGTCTGAATGTTCCCCATTTTACCAATACCACCGCCATCATTTCCATTTAAAATGATAAATCTACTCAAATCGTCCCGCTTCATGTGGGAGAACATCTCCTCTCTTGTCCTAGGCTTTTCCCTCAAGTGATCCACACCATTTATTATGTTCTGCTCACTTATCTCATAATAGTTCGGCAGACCATATTTCTCTTCAATATATTGTAACATGTCTGTTCTACTTCTACATTGCAAATGATTGTCGTAAAAGTTACTACCATCCTTATATTTCATAATTGTTAGTAAATATTCATATATTTTTTTAAAATTTATTTTTTTTTTATTGTTTATTTGATTCAAATAAGAAAAGATATCTTTTGACGGATTAAAAATCAATGCGATATTTCTATCCATATTTTTGTTAATAATAAAACCATCTTTTAGTTCATATTTATTTTTATAATTATTATAATCATTATTTAAATTTTCTCCAGATAAATTAAGAAAACGGTTTAAATTCTTTATTATATAATTATTATATTTTTTAAGATTTTCATTACCAGATAATTTATAATACGATTCTAGGATGTTATTCCATATATCACTATCTTCCTCTCCAGCATCTACATTCTTCTTCTCTTGGTTTGGAGCATATTTGCTCTCATCATCATCTGCATCTTCTACTTCGTCTCTTTCTATGTAACCACTTTCCATGTCCAAGCGATCGTTCCTCATTTCTCCTTCCTTACTCACGCTATCATCACTACTATTACTACCACTGATACTATCAATAACAGTACTGCGCGTGTTACTCTGAAGGTTATCTTTCTCTTCGTTATACATGTTTACATTCGCACTACTATGAACATTACTCTTAGTATCACCCTGCTTGTTCGCGTTTCCATGGGTTCCACCACTCTCTGCACTTCTTCTACACGAACTTGCATGATCACCCTTAAGCCCTCCATCCGTTGAACATTGTTCCCCTTCGCTGTGCATATTTTCATATGTACTATTATTCGGGTGGTGATATGCTCCCTTCAATTCAACTTGTTCATCTCCTCTCACATAGCCTACGGCCGATTCTGGCACTTTCTCCGCTTCCTCCTTCTTGGAATCCGACATGACCTCAGTATTAGCAATATCGGTTGCTACATCGATCGCTACATCGGTTGCTACATCGGTCGCTACATCGGTCGCTACATCGGTCGCTACATCGGTCGCTACATCGGTCGCTACATCGGTCGCTACATCGGTCGCTACATCGGTCGCTACATCGATCTCTTTACCAATTACCGCTTCCTTTGCCGCTTCTTTTACCACACCGGACGCTCTGCTAGGCACCTCCCTGACCTTTGCTCCACCCGCGGCATGTTGCATCTTATCGAAATAATATTCATTATATAAGTTGTTCAACAAATGAAGCAGGAAATCCTTGAAGATGGAAAATATTAACGTCATTTCTGCTTCTAAGTAGTTGACTTTAACATCAGAGTTGGTCTTAAATTTGTATAAAATAAAATTATTATTTAATTTTTTTAATTTTTTAAACAATTGGTTATTATCATCATGTATTATTTTATTATACCATACCTCTTCATCTATTAAATATTTGTGCTTTTCAAAAAAACGATGATTATAATGAGAAAAATATGAATAGACAAAATCATTGAAATTTTCGAAGTTATACATATGAGAAGGATAGTACCTTATCGTGTTATTAATTTTAAAATTGTATTTATTATAACTGTCCAAAATTTCTAATAACGAAAATTTATTTAAGTTGATATAAAATAAGAAATTTTGTGAACTCACTAAATTTAAAACTAATTTATAGGTATATTTATAGGAGTATATATTATTCCTATCATCAATGTAGAATACATAATTAGTTTTATCAAAAGATGATTCTACTATTTTAAATGTATTGTACCAACGAAATAATGAAATAATAAAATGTTTTTTATATATATTCTCTTTAACATCATATTTTAATACCATTTTCTTTTCATTATAAGACGGGATATTACTAATAGTACTATACTTAACAATTCGAATTAAGTATTTTAACGTATCGTACATCTCTTTATTCATCTTTGTCATCAATGAATATTCTTCTAACATGTTCATATACGTGTAATTCCTCCTGCTGTTCAAGCTTCTAATAACAATTTCGTCAATAATGCCATCATAAATTTCGATTCTATCTTGAAACTGTGCAAGGAAGTTATCATTCCTGTGCTGTTCGTTACTGTGTTGTTCGTTACTGTGTTGTTCGTTACTGTGCTGTTCGTTACTGTGTTGTTCGTTACTGTGTTGTTCGTTACTGTGTTGTTCGTTACTGATTTCCACTGAATTCGTGGGCATCCTCTTATTCGTCTTATCATCATCTTTATCATCGTTAAGATCGCTACTGCTAATACCATCTTCTGCATGCATACTATATGTTTTCCCCTCTTCGTTAATTTCCTCTCTGCTCTTATGACGAATTTTCCCTCCCACACTTCTTTCCTTCCTATCCTCTTTCGTTCCTTCACTTTTTGAGTTGTAAAAAGTATTATAGCTTTTCTTTTCATTATCATAATTTTCATTTTTTCTCTTCCTTTTTATAATATCTTCTTTTATATCCTCTAACTGAATACCTTCTTCTTTATTTACCTTATCCCTCTTATTACTAGCTGCACTGTTTTTATACCGTGCTTCATTTGCCTTGTCTTTCAACGGATTCCCATTGCGCTTATCATAATTGGCATTACTGCTTTCGATTTCAATAAATATATCTTTCTTTTCATTGGTATAGTATTCGCACTTTATTATAAATAGAAAAAATGAAAATGTAAGTATAACGTAAAAGACATTTTTAATCATATTTGCTCTGAGAAAAATAACAACGTGAACAAGTTAACGTAATTAGAAGGAAATTTTGAGGAAAATCAAATTACAAGAAAACAAATAGCAACGTGGATAAGTAAAGACATATATAAATCGCTCTTTTTTTTTTTTTTTTTTTTTTTTTTTTTTTTTTTTTTCTCCCTTGCTTCTTTTTTCCAGTTGTGTTTTGTTAAAAGAAAAAAATAAAGTACTTGAATATCAAAATTACAAAAGAACAAAAAAAAAAAAAAAAAATTTAATTAAGTTTTCCGTTTACGTATAAAGGGGAAAAAGATATAGTCCACTTGCATACACACGAACGTGAAAAATTTAACAAATAGAACGCTCGTTAAAAGTTAAGCATGTATATACATACAAAATGAAATGAAATGAAAAAAACATAATAAAATACAAATAAAATACGATAAAAGATTAAGTGCTACACAAAAATGGTAATGGGACTAAACTATCAAAATATAAAATAAAAAGAGTAACATGCAAAGTGTGAAATGAAGATGGTTAAATGAAAAGCGTGAAATGAAAATGGTCAAATGAAAAGTTACAAAATCGGAACAGGAACGAACTCCTCAAATAATAAAAACAAAAATTGAGTTGTTTTTTACTCTTTAAAAACAATTCGCATGTACAGTAAGTAAAATAATAAAAAAAAAAAAAAAAAAAAAAAAAAAAAAAAACGGTAATGGAAATAACGGCAAAAGTAATGGAAAATGCGTACATATACATATGTACATATATACACATACATATATAATATAGATGGATATATATATATATATATATATATGTACGTATAATTTTAAAAAATATTAAGGAAAAGAATCAAAAGGACGATAATAAATCGTTTGCTCGGAAGGTGTACATTATATATATATATATATATATATATGTATGTATGTATATAATATATATACGATATATATGTGTTATGCCATTTATGTACACGTATAGTATATACATAAATGTACATAGTAGTATGTACGTATATTTATACACTATTCCTTTATCAATATTTGCTATTTTTTATAAATGAAAAACGAAAAAAGAGAAATGCATGAAATGTTTAGCGTGAAAAATGAAAAGTGAAAAATGAAAAATGAAAAGTGACAAATGAAAAATAAAAAATGAAAAATAAAATGTGAAAAATGAAGGGCAAAAAATAAAAAATGATCAGTAAAAAGTGAAAAATGAAATTTATTAAAATGAAAAATTAACTACAAAAAGCAAAAATTTAGCAGTGCAAATACGAATATTTTGTATTTTTCTTTTTTTTTTTTTTTTCTTTGCTTTCCTTTTAATGAAAAAATAAATGATGCAAAACCAAAAAAACATAAAATAATTGAAAAAATTGTAAAGAAAAAAATGTGAAATGGCATGTATTATGCGTAAATGTGAATATGTACATATATATAAATATATGTATGTACGCATAAAAATATATATGATATACTATGTATACATACATAAGATGTATATATAAGTTTTATATATAGTAAGTATATTACTACGCATTTATAGTATGTATACCTACTACGTATTTACAATTATATATATTACGTATTTATAATTATACCTACTACGTATTTACAATTATATATATTACGTATTTATAATTATACCTACTACGTATTTACAATTATATATATTACGTATTTATAATTATACCTACTACGTATTTGCAATTATATATATTACGTATTTATAATTATATATACTACATATTTATAATATGTATTTCTACTACGTATATATAATGTATAAATGTACATACGCGAAACAACCCTCATTCAGCAGGAAGCAGACATTAATTTTCAAATGTGCATGCCATTTTACTTTAAAAAAAAAAAAATAATAATAATATTATTTACAGTATTATACAGTTAACATTCTGGGCAGTCTAATTATATGCATTTATTTTTTGTTTTTTGTGCATATTATTTTATTTTTATTTTTTTCCTTTTCTGTCGAACGGAGGATGATTACAAAAAACATGTCTGTTTATTTAGGAAATAATTGCGTAACAATACGTAAAAATGTTTTGCCGTAGTATTGATACTTCTTGTATATATATTTCTTACTCACAAATGTTAAAATGTAAATTTATGTGTGAATGCCTATATCAGTGTACGTGCATGTGTGAACGTATATGTAGTAATATTCATTCATTTATTTATTTATTTATTTATTCATTTGTATATTATATATATATATTTTTTTTTTGTACGTAAACTTTTTTCAACCAATTAAACAATAATTTTTTCCCATTTTTGAAAAAACATATCAAAAGGATAAAATTCTCATTATATCTACAGATGTAATAACTGTTGGTAACACAAATATAGACTTGTTTAGTTATAATTATTTACCTTTGTATAGAATAGACGAGTGACAAATGACGAAATGATTTACTTTTCCAATTTGTAAGTTTATCATCCACATGTACAAATACATGCATATATATAAGTACACACATGTGTGATACATAAACTGTATATATATACGTCGATTTTATGTGAAATTCACTTAAGCTTTGCTTTGTGTAACTGGCACAAATTATGTATTATTTAAACAAACAAATGTTCAATACAACTCAGGAAATATATCATGATATGTCATATAACAAAAGCATATAGCATTTCTTTTTATTTTGAGGAAAAAGACGTATAAAAGTCTTTTATCAATAAAAATATAATATTTATAACGTTTTGTATTTTAACCTAATATATCATGCATAATATATATGAACAAAATTAAGATTAATTATATCTAGTCTTAAATACTTACATTCATATTCGAATATATATTTTTTTTTTTTTTCTTGAAAAGATTCGTAAAACATTATTGTGTGTTTTAAACGGAATAGAAAAAGGAAAAACGAAAATTGAAATAATAAATGTGAAAATAAGTTTTTAAAGGTATAGAGAAATAAACAAAAGGGAGTAAATATAAAAATTAAAAAGATCAGGTTAAAAAAAAGACTAAATTATATACAGTTAAATCGAATAAGAAATATACTTCCACATAGCTGTATTTTACATATAGAAGAAATAGAAAAAGAAGAACAAAGTTCTGAGATATAGCCCCATTTGTATATATACATACATATAATATACGTAATTATATCTAAAGGGGAACTTAACAGATTTTTTTTTTTTTTTTCCCCCCTCCCCCTAGTTACTGTACTAGATTTTTTGCTCTACATATTGAACATTTTACAAACGCTTAAACATAAATATTACATATGCATTTTTATATATACACGTAAAATAATATATACAATGTTTGTATATATATTCCTGCGCAATTTTTTTTTTTTTTACCATATATTTCAACTTCCTATCAAATAATAATTGCCCAAATTTTTTTTCTTTTTCTTTTCTTAAAAGTAATGTTTGTAACACTTATCCCTAATAATACGCATAGGATAAATAAAAAAAAAAAATTGAAGTGTTCTGATTTTTTCTAACATTTGTAGTATTTGTAATATCTATACATTTCGCTTTTAAAATTGAAAATTTTAATTTAAAAAATGAATCATAAATTGCAAAATTTTTTTTTCTTTTTTTTTCAAATATTTTTCGTTGTATTTTCAACTTTTTTATAATTAGTTGTTGTTTGTAATCAAATTTATTACTTTATATACTTATGTACACACATAGGCTAAAATTGTGTCATTTGCTGCCTCCGCGATTCTGTAATGAAAGTTATAAAATCCCTCAACCATAAAAAAAAAAAAAAAAAAAGCAAAAAGATGAAGTGAAAAAGTAAAAAAGTGAAAAAGTAAAAAAGTGAAAAAGTGAAAAGGTCAAAAAGTAAAAAAGTGAAAAAGTGAAAAAGTGAAAAAGTAAAAAAGTGAAAAAGTAAAAAAGTGAAAAAGTAAAAAAGTGAAAAAGTAAAAAAGTGAAAAAGTAAAAAAGTGAAAAAGTAAAAAAGTGAAAAAGTAAAAATGTAAAAAAGTAAAAATGTAAAAAGGGTAAAAATAAAAGAAAATCAAAAAAGGAAGAACAAAAAACACAAAAAAAATTGAAAAAAGCTGAAGTATGAATAGAGAACTTCCATAAATTTCTTTTTTTTGAACTCTTTATTTTTTTTTTTTTTTTTTAATTCTCATTTATATGTTTTACGTAATTTATATAGTTAGATTGGTGTAAAAATTAATATTTACATATGATGCTCTTATTCATTAAATGATTTATAACTGACGCACTCTTTTCTTAAATCGTTCATTAACATACTTATTTTTTTATAACATCTTATGTATAAAAATATATATACTAACAAAAGTATATATATATAATATATATATTTATTTATATATGTAATTACATATGTGCCCCATTTGTAATAGTTAAAAGAATAAATAATAATATAAAATATGTCAAAAAGAAAGAAAGAAAGAATTTGTTCTGATTTGTATTAGTAAGTACATTTTTTTTTTTTTTTTCCTCAAAAAGATGATATTGTTATATTTAATTTTTGTTGTGATTCCATTTTTAATATTTTCTTATTTTATATATAAAAGTGTATGTACCTTTATTCGTGAAAAAAATAAGAGAAAAGAATTCTTTAGCTATTTAAGATGTGAAAATAAACAGTATAATGCCTATGAAAATTTCTCAAAGAAATATGAAATAGAAAAATATAAATACTACTTAAAAGTTGAAAGAAAAATTGAAGTTAATTATAATACAGACATACTTGAGGAATTAAATTCTGATAATAATGAAGTAGATAAACAATATTTAGAAAGCTTATTAGATGATATTTATAATGACGATAAATACACACAAGATAGTGAATTGAATGATCCCCAATATAGTTGGATGAGGTATCAAGATTTTTTTTTTTTTTTAAGAATTTTATTAACGTTCATATTTTTTATATAAGTGTGTTCAGACATAAATTATATTTAATGTGGGTGTATATGCACATATATATTATATATATATATAGTTTTATTTTATTAACGTTCATATTTTTTATTTCTGTTCATGCATAAATTATATTTAATTTGTGTGTATACGCAACTATATATATATATATGTATGTATTATTTTGTATATTTTTTTTTTATTACGCTGCACCGTCCTCATTTACAATTGCTTTTTTTTTTCCCCCCCCCTCTCCTATCTTGTTACAGAAAACTGGCAAGTGAGGACGTTGTGAAATTAAAAGTCTTGTTACTAAAGAAAGCCATTTATTTTCTACCAATATGTAATAAAATATTTCAAGATAAAAATAAAAAACATCGACTATATAATAATTATTATATCGATGATAATATGTCAAGGGAGTTAGATGGGGTAAGAAGCCTTTTATATTTGCAATATTGCTTATATAGTCGTACAGTTGTATACTATTTGTAATTATTCCGAATGCCGTTTATTGTTAGACTTTAAGAAATTTTTCCATTTCATTTTTGTCCTTTTTGCTAGTATCTTTTATATTTTAACTGTATTTCTTTTGCGTTTTGTTTGTTTTTATTTTCTTATTGTTTTATTTTTTTATTTTATTTTTTCCCCCTTTCAGCAATGTAACGAGTTTTTAGAAGAATTTAATTTAATAATACACGAAGCAAATTGCTTATCGCCTAAATGGGGTAATAAAATTAAAAAATTCGTACAATAATAAGTTTCATAAAACGACGTGTTAGTTTTTTGACGCAGAAAATATGTTAAGAACGAGTTTTTTGTTTTTGAATATTCCCATTTAGATATCTTGCATTTTTCTTTTTTCATTCTGCATTTTTCGTTTTGCATTGTCCTCTTGGTTTTACATTTTTTTTCCGTCCATTTTTTCACCTGAACTTGTATAGGCGAAACCATCATTTCCGATGCGTACAGAATTTTTCACCATAACAAAATAAAAGCGGATGAAGAAAAAAAAAAAAAAGATGAACAAAAAAATATTATAAAAAAGCAAAAACAGAAGGAAAAAAAATTGAAGGAAACAACAGAAAAAGCAAATTTGTTGGCTGATCAAATAATAGAAGTAAGCACAAAAAGAAAATATAACTCAAATTGTACATATCGTCCAAAATTTAGTACATAATACATTTATACACAATTATATGTGTATACATACAAGCATACTAATATATATGTTGCTTCCTTTCATTTTCACTTTTTTTTTTTTTTTTTTTTTTTTTACTTTAGGAGGAAAATTCCAAAAAAAAAAAAAAAAAGAGTAAATAGCATAACATTTATTACATTACCGCGTAATCACTAAATTATTTCATCATTTAATTATTATTAATAATTATTATTAGTATTATTTTCGTTATTGTTATTATTTTCATTATTGTTATTATTTTCATTATTGTTATTGTTGTTAATATTATTATTATTATTATTATTTTATTTTATTTTATTTTATTATTTTATTTTATTATTTTTTTTTTTTTTGTCTAAGATTTAATCTTTATAAAAAGTATTTAACATCACTTGTTCATTTTTGAAAAAACCAATTTGCCTTAATTTTTTTTTTTTTACATACATTTGTCATGTATTTAATTATGAATACAGTGAGATATAGTTTTAAAAATATGTTTTTACGTGCATAGAATAATTTTTTTATTTTTTGTAAACGCCTCAGTAGTACATTCGCGTATATACGTGTGTATACATATATACTTACATATACATATATATATGCTTACATATACATATATATATGCTTACATATACACATATATATGCTTACATATACATATATATACGTACATATATATATATATATTTACATTCACGTGTATGCTGTGCGCATTTATATGAATACATATTTATATGTGAAGTTGTATATGTGTATACACATATTGCAAGTACTCTGATGATGTGTATACATATATAATATATTTTATATGTTGTAAGAATTCATTTTAAATGATACATATATTATATTTTTCATAATTAAGAGGTATACAAACATACATGTATGCATATAATTTAATTAATTTGATACATATGTGTATGTATATGCATATATATGTATATTTAAGTATATAAATTTATTTATATATTTAAAATAAACCCTTTAAAAACTACACAAAATGTAAAGTTAAACTATATTCATTTTTGAGGTATAATTAAAAAGAACGGCGACACTTTATGCGCATAAAAGATAAAAAAAAAAAAAGGAAAGGAAAGGAAAGGAAAAGGAAAAAAAAAAAAAAAAAAAAAAAAGGAAAGGAAAGGAAAAGGAAAAGGAAAAGGAAAAGGAGAAGGAGGAGAAGATAAATGTAAAGGTAAAGATAAAGGTAAAGAAAAAAAAAAAGAAAAAATTACGAAGAGTATGGCGAAAACGAATAATGAGTGGTTTCCTCCCCTTTTTTTCACCGTAGTATCGAAAATTTCCCACCTCCCATTTTTGCCTGTTCTTGCTTGTTCAGAACAACACTGATATTTTCTTCATTTTGAGTTTGCGCATGTTGATCGGAACTATTTTTTGAAAGTTCAGTTGCACCTTTCGAGTCAGTGTTCGTAAAAAACGTTGTTTGACCTTCGTCTTCCCGCGGCATGTTTGTTTCATTTTCATTTAAAATATAATTTGTACAATTAAAGTAGTTGTCAATTAGTTCCTTATCTCTTTTCACTTCATCAATAGTACTATTATTTGACTGTGATGTTCTGTTATTAATCTGTAAGATATGATGACTCACCTTATTATCAGAACTGCTGAGTACTTTTTCGTGCTTTTTAATTTTTTTGTTTAAATCTTTTATTTTATGTACAATTGATTTTATTATAATTTTTTTGTTCATGCTTCTGATGGCATCCGTTTCTGTTTTTTCGCCTTTTTCTCCCTTTTTCGTCCCTTTAACATTCGTCGTTTCTTGTTTTTCTTTTTTCTGCTGCTTTTCACTTGAGCAGGTACTATCAGACATTATAGCTTCATCCAGCACGTTTAATATGCTCAAGAAATGATTAATTTTCAAATCTTTATAAAAGAGGACTTGGCCCATTTCATTTTTCTCATTTTTTAAATTTTCCAGTCTCTTTTGTAAATGTATGTTATCCTTTCTTAGTAATGCATTCATTTCGTGCAAATTTTTTTTTTCTTCAGAAATTTGGCAGTATTTTTTTTCGACTTGATCTAAACATTTTTTTATTTTACTTATTTCATTTTCCAGATTTTTTATTTTTATGTCTTTATTTTTGGATAAAAAAATATAATCCTCTATTTTGTTCTTATAGCTATTTAACAAATTATTTTCAAGTGGATATATATCCATTGTTTTCAATTCGTTTTTTAAATTTTCGTTCATATCTTGCAAATTTTTTTTGTCATTTGTTTCTTTTATTAGCTCATTTTTCATATTCATATATTTATTGTAAATATTATTTATTAACATTTTCTTTTTTTCTTCTTCTCTTTTATAATTTTCCATAATTTCGTATATTTGCATTTCATAAATTTTTTTCATTTTTTCCTTTTCCTCTTTATGTAACAACGTTTGCTCTTTTAATCGTTTCTCATAATAGACTTTTTTATCTCCATAACTGTTCTTCTTTATTATTTTAATATTTTTATTATTAGCCTGTTGACAATTCTCTTTCTTATCTTCCCCCAACTCCTTTTTCTCTCTACGAGTCAAATCGAATATATGCCTTTCACTACTATTACTTTTGTTGCCACGTTTTTTATTACTCAACTTATGGCTAAACATGTTTTCTTTCTTCTTTTCTTTACTATGTTTCTTTACATTTTGACACTTGTGTCTTTCAAAATTATTTTGTTCAAAATATTTGCAAAGATCTGCTATGTCTATATTACTAAGGAAAGTATCTTCATAAACAGTCCATTGGTCGTTATAACTTTTATCTCCACCATCTTTACCATTATTTACTTCTGGAGTTATTTCCTTACTGCAGACAAGTTCACTCTTGTCCTCGATCCTTTCATAGTTACTATCTACCTCCATGCAAAAATTTTCTGCACACTCGTTATTTCCATAGTTAGCATTAATACCCCTTTGGATGCTATCGCTACGGTCCCTACTGCTATACCTGTCGCTACCCCTGGTGATAATATCACATGAAGAGGTGTTACTAAAATGTATTCCATTATCCTTTTTTGCTCGAAAATTATGTAAGTCGAAAATAGCTCCTCTGTTGGTGGAATTGCTATGTGTGGAGTACTTTCCAGAATTTTTATCATCACAACTAAGTAAATTTAAATCATTCGATATTTTCGCATTTGAATACTTTCCTTCTTCTATTAAACTAATCTGCTCAAACGTACTGAAGTTGTCAAGTAGAATTGATGCCAGTTCACATTTCTCTAAATTTTTTTGCTCTATATTCTTATAAGTACTACTATTTGCGGAAATATATTTTTCATTTGATAAAAAAAAATTTAGTCTTTTTTCTTTTTCTTTATATCCGTAGTCAACATTTTTACTATCATACATTGTTTTCGAACACAAGAGGGGTAGGAGGGTCATGTTAAATTTGCATGTTAAAATGGATAAAAAAAAAAAAAAAAAATGCACACACATACATGCGTAATATGTATATACATGCATAATATGTATATACATGCATAATACGTATATACATGCATAATACGTATGTGCACATATACATACATATATACAGATATACATAATGAATAAATGGGGGGATGAAAAAAAAGAATACGCTTGTCTCCCCCGTTTATGTATGTGATGTTCCTTTACGAGTTGCAAAGGACGACCAACTCATTAAGCTGCTAAGGATAGATCCACACTTGAATGCTTAAATGTTTATGTGGATATTCTCAAGGATCCAGATGTACAATTTATCGCCTTATTTTACTACACGTTATAGTATTTTTTTTTTTTTCCAGCTTTATTATTCTGATCAGGTGCTTAATTCAATGTGTCTTTTTCCTGCATACTAAATGGATTTTCCTTTTCCTTTTCCTTTTCCTTTTCCTTTTCCTTTTTATTTTATTTCTTTTCCTTTTTCTTTTCCTTTTCTTTTCCTTTTCTTTTCCCCTTTCTCTTCTTTCTCCCTGTTTTTCTCGATAAATTTAGCATTTATATACAACGATAGCCAAGTATCCTTGATAGAAACAAAATAGAAAGGAGTTTTCCTACAAGCAAAGAAAATGATAATATGAAAATCGTTGTACACATTTTTGTATAAAATGCATACGATGAATCAGCTAAAAAGAGATATTTTGAAGTATAACTTTGGCGGAAATGTTAAAAGAAAAAGACTCCCCAATAAGACAAATCCAGCCAGTACCAAAGGTTTTGTCTAAAATCTCCTTTATGTTCTTTATTGCATTCTACAAAATCCCGAAGGAGGAAAATAGAAAAGTTTGAGAAGAAAAATTAGAATAAACACACATGTTTTCAGAAGCAACAAGAGAAGAACCACCATAAATTTAACACCACAAGGAATAAATGAAAACATGGAATAGGTTAATGCTGTATATACACACTTAAATATATACTTATGTATGCATATGTACATATATATATATACATACATACGCAGACATAGCCGTTATGTGTGCGCATTTATACAAATATGCAATGCTTTCAAAAAAAAAGAAAGCATAATAAATTTAAATCATGGAAAAATACTTCGACGTTAATATCATTAGTATTCGCATCAGTGTATTTGTCTAACACCCCAGTTATTATGTCCACTATATTGTTTTGATTGTAATAAGGAATGTCAGATCTCTACATGAAAGAAATTTTAATATTGTCATCATTATTATTATTATTATCATAATTATTAATACTATTATTAATACTATTATTAATACTATTATTATTATTATTATTATTATTATTATTTTATTATTTTTTTTTTTTATTTTTAAACTAGTGCAGTTTTACATAAATACATTACATGCTACTCTCTCGGCAGTTCAGCCTATCACTGCGCAATTTTAATTTTTCCTTAACGAGTTAGAATGCTTTCATTTTGCAATTTTTTTTGCCTTATTTTGCTATATTTAGCTTTGTTTGATTTTATTGTGTTTTATTTTTTCTCTTTTGTATACTCTGATTAGGAGACTTTGCATATGCTTCTTCAAATTCAGAGAGAAATTATCTGCGTTCATTTTTCCCCTTTGTTTTTCTTATTAGTACAAGTAAAAAAACGTAGGCTCCTTTTAAAAAACAAAATATTAAACGTAGTAGTTCAACTTTTTCAGACATATACAAACTAAGATTGTTTTCGTTATATGCGCTCGGTTATATGACACATATACATAGTACACATGCATAATACACATATATACATAATACACACATATACATAATACACATATATACATAATACACACATATACATAATACACACATATACATAATACATACATATACATAATACATACATATACATAATACACACGTACATATAGTGCGCATATGAGTATACATGAACACATACATATGCATAAACACAATTATATGTGCACACGTACACGTATAAATTCATACACAGTGTTAAGCGTAATAGTATCATCAAATAGACGCAAAAAAAGAAGGACAATAAATTATGATCGTGCAGGTAAAAAAAAAAAAAAAAAAAAAAAAAAGTAAAAAAAAGGCAAGGAAAAGTAAAAAAAGCAAAGTAATGATACGTAAGGAAAATAAAATCATATCGTTAAAAAACTTTCACATGATTAAAGACACAAATTCCACTTGATAAGGATAATATAATGATTACTCGATGAAGTTTTAAAATTAAACAATTATGTATGTGCATGTAGATAAATATTTGAAGGCACATAACGCGAGTTCATATGTGCATGTATGATTATGTACCTATGTACATATATATATATATATATATATATGCGTGTGTGTACATGGCAATATGTTCCTTATCTTATTTTCCCAATCCCCCTTTAAAAAATATGCACATCTCGAAACATGGCAGTTTAAAGGATGGGGAGGGGGGGAAGACGAGAGACCTTTCGAATTTTTACCTTATTATTTTTACCTTGTTATTTTTACCTTCTAATTTTTACTTTCTTATTTTTACTTTCTTATTTTTACTTTCCTTTTTCTACTGTCCTATTTCCTCATATCTTATTTGTACCTTCCACACTGCCTTTTAACTGCTTAACCGCTTATTTGATTAACCACGTCTATAGTTCGCTCAAGCATTGACATATCCTTTCGGCTATGAGGTCCACATTGCGCTTAGTAACGCCAGACACGTTTATTCTACCATTTGCTATTATGTAGATGTGATATTGTTTTAACTTATCAGATATATTGGCGAGCAGTGGGATGAAGGAAAACATGCCCCTCTGTTTTTTATATACCTCCCAGTCATAATTTAAATTATATTTCTTTTGATAGAAGGTTAGTTTGTCTAAGAATAAAAGTCTATTCGTAGTAATCCGTTCAGATAATTTACGTAATTCTTTTATCCATTCATATTTTAATTTTTGATTTTGTAAAAGTTCACATACAATTCTATTCGTATGAATAACAGGAGAAGAATAATATCTTCTAACTATCATACGTAAATTATTAAAAACAATTTGTCTCTCTGATTTATTTTTACAAACGATATGTAATGCGCCTGCACGTTCACCATATAAAGACATGTTTTTAGAAAAAGACTGACAAACAGCAAAAGAAATTTCTCTCTCTTGAAATTCTCGAATTAATAATACATCCTCATTCATATCCGAACCACCAAAACCTTGATATGCAATGTCGAATATTATTAAATGGCTTTTTTCTAAAACGATCTCTGCTATTTGGTTAAAATAATTTATATCAACATTTACACTACATGGATTATAACAAGAAATTTGTAAGATAATAATTGATTTATTTTCTATATTACGTAGATTTGTTAAAAAGGAAGTATAATCTATATCTATTACTTTATAGTCAAAAAAGTGTATATACTCAATATTAAATCCGTATGACTTTATCATATTTACATGATTTATATAAGGAATATTTGTTACATATATTTTATCAGCATTCAAACTTTTTAAAAATTGTAATATTATAAATATAGCTCCTGTACCTCCTATTGTTTGAATCGTACATATTCTTTTCTCTTTAATATATTTTGAATCATTTCCAAATATTAATTCTTGCGTTAATGTTGAAAATTCTTTTGTACCATTACCTAATAGATATGGTTTTTCTTTATACTTTTCGAATACTATTTTTTCTGCATCTAACACACTTTTAAATATATGCAACTCACCTTCTTCTGTGCAACATACACCTATGGATAAGTTTACTTTATCCTTACATTTATCTTCTTTATACTCACCGGCGCTCCTTATTATACTATCCGGTTCGATATCTTTTATATTTACCAGCAGATTCTCCATTTGTTTTTGTCAGCTTCACAAAAAAGAAAAGCTACACATGAGGGTACAAGCATACATATGTATTATGTACAAGCATACATATATATACATACATATCTATACAAACATATATGTACGCGCAGGATGTATATCTTGCTTCATTCGTGAGTCTCCTGTATATAATTCATCCTTGTTATTCGTAAAAGCTACTCAAAAAATAGGTTAACGTGTATTCCTTTGTAACAGTACACGAATTAACAAAAGCTAGACTTCAAAAACTGATTCAAATAGTACTCGAAAAAAAATAAATTTCTCATTTAAAAAAAAATAAAATAAAATTCATTCCACCATTTGATTGTGCGAAAATTGTTTTAACTAATTTATGAAAATGTTCTATTAAGAAGTAAAAAAACAAACAAACAGTCAAACAAATACGAAAATGAGCAGTACTTTTATTTTAGTATAAATTGATAGAACTTATTCATAATAAAGAATAACGAGGAAAAAAAAAAAAAAAAAAAAAAAAAAAAAAAAAAAACCTCTGTATATTTTTATATACTAAAATTTGCTTAAAAATAGCTAGTTCAGATGAGAGAAAATCGTTGATGTTCCCAGCCACGTAGCAATCTAACATGTGTATTTTATGCATATGCGTACTCTTGAGGGCATATGATCATATAGTCATATTGCCATATTGTTATACTGTTATATTGCCATACTGTCATATTTGCATACTATCATATTGCCATATGGTAGTCTACCCATGTATGCCTATGAATACATACACGTATATATACAGCATTCCGAATGTGAAAATAAATGTATATTTATACAAATACGTAAGCGTATATGCTTATGTCTATCCACGTATCACACACCTCTTTAATTTAACCAAGAAATATAAGGAAAAAAATTCAAAATTCAAAACAATATACAGAAAAAAATGTCACATAATAAATTCATCACCTGTACAGTTCAGGTTTTTACAAAATTAGTCATAAAATAAAAAAAAAATATATATATTTTTTTTTTTTCATTATATATTACCCAAGTTCTCAGTAATACATCAATTATAGCAGTAAAGAAATGCAAGAGAAAAGGCTGAGATTCATAATGGATAAAAAGAAATGAAAATATATAAAAAATATAAAAAAAAAATATAAAATATAAAATATAAAAAAATTAAAAATATAAAATAAAATACTATTTTTATTACACATCTCCAATCTTCTCCCTCGGATAGCGCTTAAGCGCTTATTTAAAATTCTAACAGATACGAACATGCATTTGTTCTTATATATATGTATATATATATATATTTACATGAATACATGTTCATACACATGTATATTTATATATTGGGCATGGAGGACATTCGAACTTTTATCTCTCACATGATAATAAAAAAAAAAGAAAAGAAAAAAAAAAGCAGTATACATAAAACAAATCATTTCATTATAATGAAAATAGGTTTTACTCTTTTGTATAGCACAAATTAAAAAATGCTAATCTACCAGAAGAAATAAGATCGAATTTTTCAGCACAGTAGCAACAAACAGCTACTTAAATGTGTTATAAGATGGATGGAAATATGTCAGAACGCGTATTTGGATATGTATGTATATGTATGGATGTATATATATGTATGGATGTATATATATGTATATGTATGGATGTATATATATGTATATGTATGGATGTATATATATGTATATGTATGTATATGTATGTATGTATATGTATGTATATGTATGTATATGTATGTATGTGTATGGAAGTGTATGTATATATATGTATGGAAGTGTATGTATATGTATGTATATGTATGGATGTGCATGGATATGTATTAGCACATTTTTTACCTAAGCTCACAAATTTGAATATTTGCTTATGGGCAATTATGCATTGTGAAAATTTCGTCTTTACCAAAATTGCTGTGTGACGTGTATATATATATATATATATATATATATTTATGCACAAACACATATATGCATATTTACACGTATGTGTATATAACTACGGCATTATAATGGTCAAACAAAAAAAAAAATTAAAGCAAATTCAAGAACAACAAGCAAAAAAAAAAAGAAAAAAAAATCTTATATATACTTAATAATTATTTCATAAAATGCAATAAAAAAAAAAAAAAAAAAAAAAAAAATAATCAAAAAAAAAAAAAAAAAAAAAATTGATGCCGCGCCATTAAAAGCAACAGGTCATGTGTAGACGTCTTCCGAATGAAAATTACTTCAACATTTTTAAATCCAAACTAATATCAGCTGTGCTGTATATATGACTGAACAAAAAAATAAAACAAAATAAAGTAAAACAAAACAAAATAAAACAAAGTAAAGCAAAATAAAGCAAAACAAAACAAAATAAAACAAAATAAAACAAAACAAGATAAAAAAAATAATAATTAAAAAAAAAATAATAATAAAATAAAAATTAAATAAAGTGAATATATAAAAACGCGATATAAAAAATATTTCTTTATTTTCATTATTGTGGAACTAATAAACGGGCATTCCATGTCCTCCCTTTCAGCGGTAGACAATTTTTTTCACGCGTCTAATCTGTACAACCCTTTTTGTAACATCTGTTCTTCCATCAGAGTAACTCATTAAATTTTTGCTAAAAATACGATTTTTCCGCATAATACTGTTTAATCCAAACGTGGGAAAATAATTATTTTGAATTTCAAAATTATCATTTTCCGAGTTACTATTATTATCTTTGGTCATTTCCTTTTTGGTAAGTCCCTGTTTATAGGTTGAACACCTCTGGTCCGTATTTTCAAATTTCAGTTTAAATAAAGAATATTTGCACACATATATTTTCCTAGTTTTATAAAAAATTATTTTATAAAACTTTTTCAAATGCCTTGCATATATATCCCAATAGTAAATAATTTTTTTATTATTGTGCATTGTTGTTTTTAAAATTTTATTTAATTTTTGAATATTGTCTTTGACGATATTTACATTTTTTGAAAATAAAATATCATATATATTTTCAAAATATACATTTTTTTTACTATTTTGTGCATTTAGTAAAAATGGATTTTTCTCATTTTTAATTTTGTTAGTATCCTCATTAGTTTCTGTTTCGTTTGGTAAATTGTCCGAAGAGCTCAGTTTTAATTTCATTTTCAAGTCATTATATTTATTCACACAAAAGGTAATAAAATTGTAATATTCATAATTATTTTTAAAAACATTTAAATTTATATTTTGTATACCATTTCTGTAATCACTGCTATATTTTGGTACTTCCCCAAATGTGGATAAGTAGTAATATATACTTAATAAAGATGGACTAATTAAATATTTGTAAAAAAAATTAAAATTTATACAATACGTTTTTGTGTACATTTCAACTAGCCAATGTATGCCTTCGATATAATTTTCACAAATTTTCATTTCCTGTTCATAATTTTTTTTATTTTTACAATTCTGTCTGTACACCTTTCTCAAATAAAGTTCCATTTGTGCATCTTCTTTTTCGTCATCACTGTCAAATGTATAATCCCGATGTTCATTAGACTCGGTAATCTCTGTTCTATCGGACGTTCCATTGGACGTTATATCATCCATTTCGTTACCCTGTCTTCTGCCACATGTTAGAGATTTTCCCAAAACTGTACTTTCACCTGAACGATAAATATTATTTCCGTCCTTTTGTGGCGTTAATTTTTCATTTTGCCTGACGTGGTCATAATTTGTTTGGTGCAAGCAATTCGCTTCTCTAATGGTGCTTTTGAAAAGTTCCAAATTTATATACTTCATAAATATGGGAAAATGATTTTTTAAAAAGCTATAAGAAGCAATGTGCACGGAATTTTTTTTTTTTTTGGATGAACCAAAATGAAGGTAATTTTGATTATTTTCAAAATATGTTAATGTACAATTATACATGTCTTGTTCTTTTTTAATTTCAATTTTTATGCTTTCATTTTCTATTATATTTTTACTTAATATTTCATTCAAAAGGGACAAAGGAAGGTACAAATTATTTTCTTTGAATTCTTTTTCATACCTGTTATTTGTATGATTAATACTAGTGCATTCCTCTTCGTTTGTACTACTATTATTATTCACAGAGTAGTTGGAAAAGCTAATTATATCCTGTACGTAGTGCAAAAATTTTAAAAACTCTTTTCTATTTAATACATAATTTTTATTTAAAAAACCATTATATGGCATTTCCTCTCCTTGCTTGTTCATATTTTTTTCTAACATTTTAAAATAGGATTCAAAAAACAAGCTGAAATTACCTTCCTTAATTTTTGGTAAATAATCATTTCCTTTTAATATGAACAAAATAAGTAAATCTCGTCTAATTTGCTCAAAAGATTTTGGATATTTATTTAAAAATAAATTAATGAATGTATTTAAATTGTACAAAACTTTTATTTTTTTTTTCCTTTTTTTTTTATTTTTTTTATTTTCCATATTTAAATTGTCCATTAGTAACATGTCATTAAAATGATATTCTTTTAAATTGTTACTATAGTTTAACTGATTGTTTTTTCTTTTTTTAATGTAACTACCGTTTGGCCCTTCCATAAGATGATTTTCCTTTTTAAATTCATATCCACCTATATTCATATGGAAAGTTTGATATGTATAAATATATATGTTGCGTATATTTTTTAGAGCTAAACATTGTAGTAATAGGTCTGCGTCCGCCCCTACTATTACGAACGATTCTTCTTCCGCATTCGTTTTTGTATTTATATTTCCCTTTTCTTCATCCTTTCCAGGTGAACAACCAAGAAGATGTTGTGTTTTGCTAAAGGTGGCTCCATTTACATTCTCCCCCTTGTAATGGTTATCCACCCTTACCTTCTCTCCACTCTCAACTATGTCTTTTTTTTCCTCTCTCTCTTTCTCTTCCTCTTTCTCTTCCTCTTTCTGTTCCGCTCCAATGTAGTTGCTTATCCAATTCATAAGTTTGAGTTCCCCTTCCCCTGCTTCCTTATCAGTAGATACAAAAAACTTAACCCTGTCGAATTTTTCAAAAGAAATTAAATATTTTACAAAATTTACCAAAAATTTGGATATCTTATCTATAAATGTACTACCACATGTTATATCATTTATATATAATGAATTCCTCTCTTTGCTTTTTGCTTTGGCTCTTCTTTTTATTTGTAATTTTAGTTTGGAAAAGGGGCATATTCCATCAATAGCAAAAACGACATTCTTCTTAGGGTGAAATTTCTTCAGTACATTTTTTATTAAACTAGAGAGTTTGAAAAAATAATTATCGTAACTACGAAATTGCACGTTCGCTTTGTGGAGTAACTGGTTCATATCAAATAGCAAATTATCCACTTCGAGGATGTTTCCCTTTAGTTCACCATAGTTGCTACGGCTACTACCAACGCCTCTCCCACTGCTTCCCCCTCCTGCTCTACATTTACTCCTCCAGTTGCTATATGTAAAGGTACTCGCATCAAGTAGATTATGTTTATCCACTATTTTCACACAACTTGGGAAATTATGGATTATCCACTTGTGAAGTCCGGGAATCCCGCAATTAATTAATGATAGAAATGCCAAAAGGAGAAATATGCATTTTAAGGCTATATATATTCTTTGCATGTCATCATAAGGGGAATAGAAACGAACAAGCAAAAAAAAAAAAACAATAAATAAAATAAAAAAAAAAAAAAAAGGAAAAAAAAAAAAAAAAAAGTAAAAATAAGGAAAAATAAGGAAAAAAAAGTAAAGAAAATAAAAAATGAAAATTTACATCGCTTGCATTTTTTCATCCATATTCTAAAAGGAGTTCTTGCTTCGTTTTACTGCTTTGCGTTTTGCACATATTCTACACTACGAATAAAATTGCTACTGAAAACTGAGGGTTCTCTTTTTGCATGTTAAAATTTTTTTTTTTCCTAGTAGAGGAATCTCAAATACGAACCTTCGAATGTTACAACAAACGGGGCGTTCTTATTCTTTCCATTTTACATGTTTTGTTTATCTTAGCCTTTACATTTTACATGTTTTGTTTATCTTTTCTTTCACATTTTACATGTTTTGTTTATCTTATCTTTCACATTTTACATGTTTTGTTTATCTTTTCTTTCACATTTTACATGTTTTGTTTATTTTATTTTATTTTGTTTGTATCTTTTTTCCATCTGTGTTTCTTCCCCTTTTATCATCATCAATAAAAACTGAACCCAACATGCATTTGGGTGTACCTCATTCCCCTTCCTTCTGTTTATCCGCTACAGCAAAGTTCTACCATGCTTTGAGAAAGCCAAGGGAAATAAAATTAAACGGTCACTGAGAGAAGGACAACAAATCTACAATATTTTAGGTACCTGCAAAGCTATCCGCCTAAATGTATTCTACGAACAAGTTGTGCATATGGATACACATTCCTATGTATAAATAAGTACATAGGACTAGTTAATTTTTTTTTTTTTTCCTTTTTACACCTGTGGTTACGTAGATTTAAATTTCAAAGGTGTAACACATTCGCGCAGATTTGAAATGCCCACTGTGCATGTTTTGAAAAACCACCAGAATGGAAAAAAATATTAAAATTAAAAATGTAATGATAAAAAATATTAAAATAAAAAATATAATGATAAAAAGAAAAATGTTCTTTTCAAAATTGTCTACTTTTGATGGGTGTGTATTTTTTTTTTCCTACATTCTTGCCCTAACTGGTTCTCTTTTCCATATGACTTAGAGCAAAACATATAATTAAAATTATACCTTCTGCAGTTGGATCATTTTCCGTATCATTTTTATTTTACTTTAAAATATGTTGAGAATAATTTAAAAAGATTCTCAAAAATTAGATAAAACGTAAGAGTAAATTTCCAAAGTTTCGTTTTAGATGTATAACGTACACATATATATATATATATATACATATACGTGTATAACATATGTTCATCTATGTATTGATTTCTATGTATATATATGTATGTATACATATCCATAAATTTATATATTTCTGTATTATACACAAATGTATAAAATTTAAACAAAAAAAAAAAAAAAAAAAAAAAAAAAAACAAATTTAACACATTTTATGCACTATTCTTAATTCTAAAAGTAAAAAAAATAAACAAACGCTATACAAATGTAACAATAATGCACATTATGTATATATACTTACATACGTGTGTATGGATGTTCTATATACTATTTGTTCATTTACTCATTTGAGCGCACTCACCATACTTGTCCATCCATTCAACTGCTTGCTGAAAAAGATACCAGTAACCAAGTAACCACTGCAGTGTGCCCTCTTCTTCCCCCCTTCGTAAAACAAATATATTTACCCAAACGAAAGTGATAAATAAAAGGTGGGACAATTTTGCTAAATGGTTCATTTCGCCCATTTCGCGTATTTCTCATTTTAAAAAAAAAAAAAAAGAATAATAAAATATGGGATGATAAAAAATGGGATAATAAAATATGGGATAATAAAAAATGGGATAATAAAATATGGGATGATAAAAATGGGATAATAAAATATGGGATGATAAAAAATGGGATAATAAAAAATGGGAGAATAAAAATGGGATAATAAAATATGGGATGATAAAAAATGGGATAATAAAATATGGGATGATAAAAAATGGGATAATAAAATATGGGATGATAAAAAATGGGATAATAAAAAATGGGAGAATAAAAAATGGGATAATAAAAAATGGGATAATAAAATATGGGATGATAAAAAATGGGATAATAAAAAATTGGATAATAAAATATGGAATGATAAAAAAAGGAATAATTAAGAAAGGAATAATAAAAAATGGAAAGATACATATAAAAAAAAGGCAAAAATAGAGATAAAAAGAAAAAAAAAAAAAAAAACATATCTTGACAAATCTTTTTGCAAAATCCCTCCATTCACTGCTTCATATTCAAATTGTATTAGTCAAGCTGGTACAAATATACATAGATACACATAAATATACATATAGATATATAGATATAGATAGATACAGATAGATACAGATAGATACAGATAGATACAGATAGATACAGATAGATACAGATAGATACAGATAGATATGAATATATATAAAGATATATATATATTCTATTTTTTAAAAAATGTGTGCAAAAAAAAAAAAAAAAAAAAAAAAAAAACTCAAACTGCTGACTTGGTCATGTATTTTTGCCTTTCTTCCATCGAAATATATGGACTTGTTCCAATTTCTCCACCTTTTGTTTCTTTAATAAAAAAGAAAATAAATAAGAAAGTAACGACTGACATAACGGCAAATATAATAAAAAGTATTGCAGGAGATGTCTTAATAATAATGTCGGATGGAAAAACGACAATAATTGCACATAACCAATTAATTAGTGAAGCTAATGTAGCTGCACTATCTTTTATTTCTGAAGGAAACATTTCATGTAAATAAATCCACAAAACAGGACCATATGACACAGCAAATGAAATAATCATAATAAATGTTGCAACTATAGATATTACTTTCACAGGATTTGAATTTTTATTTATTAAATTTGCTATAGCTGTAGGTACATAAGCACATATAATACCAAAACATCCCCCTAATAATAAAGTTTTCCTACCCAGTTTTTCAACGATATAAATAGCTGGAAAAGTCATCAAAAAATTAACTATAGTCATGATAACACTTAAAATTGTTATCCATTCACTTGGTAAAAATTCTTTATATAACTCATTTGAATTTGAGACTAAAACGTTTATACCTGTGAATTGTTGAAAAGCGGATAAAATACATCCCAATAATATAACGTATCTATAACATGGTATTTTTAATGCATTTAATAAGGATAAAGAATTTCTTTTAGCTGACTCGGTTTGCTCAATAGCTTCTTTAATTGCATTCAAAGGTTCATCTACATCATCACTACCATATATTTTTTTTAAAATTTTTTTTGACTCTTCCAATTTACCTTTCTCATATAAAAAATATGGTGTTTCTTCTTTAAAAAATACTACTAAAAGAAATATACCAACAATTGAAATAATGCTGGGCATAAAAAACATAAGCCTCCACCATATTTTTTCAAAATTTCCCAAAGGCTCTTTTGATTCACCCTTCGGTCCTTCACCCATGGCTAGTCCTAGCAATACAGCTATAAATATACCAAACGTAATACTAAGTTGATGCAAAACTCCATATGCTCCTTTTTTGTCTTTATGTGTCATCTCTGAAATATACAATGGCACACTAACTGTTATAAGACCAATACCAAAGCCGCTTAACAAACGAGCAAATAGAATTGTATGAAAATGATGAGTAATTGATGTTAAAAAACTTACAAAAACGAAAAAATAATATATTACTAGTATTGCAAATCTCCTCCCATATTGCACTAAATACCCTGAAAACCCACTACCAATCACAGCACCAATAAAAACAGATGCTAATAAAAATGAACTCTTAATAGTATTCTCACGACAATCCAACCTATTATCACCTGTACACCATTCAAATTCCACTACTATAAAATTCTTTATTGTATTTAAAACACTCACTTGATATCCAAATATAAAGGAGGCAATACATGCTGATAATACATATTTAAATGACGTATTAAAAAATTTATCTTCTTCATTTATTGCACACGGCCCTGAGGATATTTCTTTACTACTTTTATTCATCTTATGTTATCTATTCGTTTGTTCGAAATTTTTAGGCATACAAGTGTTTCCGTAAATAAGTTAGCGCACATAAATATGTGTATTTGAGAAATATGTCTATATATTTATGCTAGTTTACGCTTTTTTATGCGTACTTTTACGTCTATATTCTTGTTTATATATATGCTGTAGCTTACATATATATATATATATATATATATATATACACGTACTCACCTTTATTTATAGCTATATACTCACACTTGTAAGCCTTTACTTATAACTGAATTATGTGTTCACTCATAATAATGTGTTACTATGTATTTATGTGTATATGTATATATATGTATGCATATGTATATATATATTTATACATACGCGTTTGTACGTATATGATTTTACTGTGCCGGATAAACAACTCAAAATTGCGTTAATTACATAAATCTACTGATAAAAAAAAAAAAAAATTCGTACTTTTTATATTTCTACAGTTTAGGAAATATTTGACATGTTATACATATACATATATACATATACATATATACATATACATATATACATATACATATATACATATATACATATATACATATACATATATACATATATACATATACATATATACATATAAAATATATAACGTAATTTAATTTCTAATTTAAAATATGCTTATTTGATTTTTCATTTAATTTTTTATTCGATTTTTAAATTAATTTTTCATCCAATTTTGTGTTCAATTTTTTATATTTTTGTTTATAATTTTTTATATTTTTTTTGTTTGTAATTTTTTTTTTTTTTTATTATTATACCTTAATTCGCTTATATTTATTTAATTCGTCATTTATACATTTATTTTTGCCTATAATTTTTACGTACACTTTTTTCATACATAAATACACGTACATATTAACACATATATATTAATACATACATATTAATACATACATATTAATACATACATATTAATACATACATATTAATACATACATATTAATACATACATATTAATACATACATATTAATACATACATATTAATACATACATTATACATACATATTAATACATACATATTAATACATACATATTAATACATACATATTAATACATACATATTAATACATACATATTAATACATACATATTAATACATACATATTAATATTTATACATATGATTATAAACAAATGAATATATACATATAAATATGTACATATAAATATGCACATATAAATGTGTATATGTGCATATGATTATATATATATATATATATATATATGTATGAAAAAAATACACGTATACATTTAAGTCCCAACAAAGCGTATGGTTATCTCGTAAAATGTAAGATACTACTGTTTAATTAAGCGCTTTTGACAACTCGACCAATTTTGAAAAAAAAATTAACATTTATTATTATACCTTGAGTTTATGCCTGTTTATATTAATTTAATTATTTATTCATTTTTTTGCATCTACAGCTCGAAGTTGGAAACTAAGGGGTAACATTGTTTTATTGCTATATTTCTAACTTGCGTGAAATATTTCCATTGAGCCTTTTTTCTTCCATTTTTACATTTTTCCTTTTTTCTCTTCTTTTCTTCTTTTCTTCTTTTCATCTTTTCTTCTATTCTTCTCTTTTCTTTTTTTCATCATTTCTTCTCTTCTATTCTTCTCTTTTCTTTTTTTCATCATTTCTTCTCTTCTATTCTTCTCTTTTCTTTTTTTCATCTTTTCGTCTTCTCTCCTATTCTTCATCTCTTCTTTTCTTCATCTCTTCTTCATCTCCTCTTTTCATCTTTTCATCTTTTCATCTTTTCTTCTTTCTTCTTTCTTCTTTCTTCTTTTCTTCTTTTCTTTTTTTGTTTTATTTTTCCTCTTTTTGTTTTATTTTTCCTTTTTTTCTACCTTTTTTTTGCCTTTTTCTTGTTTTGGACTCGATTATATAGTAGATTTACTACTGCTCGATCGTCTCAATTTGAATATCAAAACAGTGCTAAAGTTATTGTTAAAGTTAATGCCTGAGTATTGTTTATTTTTTTTTTTGAAAAGCTATTTTTTGGTTTCTATTTGTATAATATCTATTATTGCCATTATTGCAATTATTGCTATTATTGCAATTATTGCTATTATTGCTATTATTGCTATTATTGCCATTATTAGTGTTGTGTTTTATTTTGTCTTACTTTTTCTCATTTTGTCCTATTTTGTATTTTTGTATTTTTTTTTATTTTTTTTTTTTTTATCGCACCGTATTATATTTTTCATTATTAGCATAGGAACAATTAAGCATGTATCGCAAAAATATATTATATAGCCACCTTTGTATCGTCCTTGTTAAGGTAATTTTTTGCAAGTACCTTGTTATAATTGAAATATTCTGCATAAATATTTGCAACGATATTATATACAAACTGTATGTTACTGGACGTCGTACATTTCACGTATGAAAATGGACAGGCATATGTGAACATTCATACATATAAATACATACACATATATATATATATATATATATATATATATATATATATATATATATGTGTATGTGTCTATATTGGTATAAATCAAGGAAAGTAAAAAGGGAAAGGTAAATATCCATATGTGAAAGTACCTTAACGTATGTAACTATGATTACCATATATGTAAACGTCTTACGGCCATGCCTGACTTTAAAAAAAATTTGTATTATACGTACATATGTGTACATGTGTACGTGTACACAAGTACTTACTACAACAATGTATAAGCAGTTGTTGTAAAATATTAATCTTTTTGAAAAATTGTAATTTCGTTAAATGAACATATATGTACGCACTTTTCTGTCCATTTACCCCAAGCAATATTATGAAGATAGTAACAGAAAAAAAAAAAAAAAAAAAAAAAAATGATATCCTAAAGGATGTGCATTTCTAAATGCGTTTGGTGCATGTTTGTTTTTTGATCAACAAGGTACAAATAGGTTGCATTAAAAGATGTTCATTCTTTTTATACTTTTGGTAAATGAAACTGTCTTAATCTTCTTTCATCTTTGCATATATTTATGTGTAATGGTATTTCTATTTCATTATGAAAAAAGGGAAGACATCCGAAATGTACCTTTACTCATATGATATATTATCGTTCAGAAAAAAAAAATAAAAAAAAATTTATGTACATTTGGAATAAAAATAAGGTGCACATAACATATACTTCCCTGAGACATTTTAAAAATGGTAAAATGAATCAAAAGAGAAAAAAATATAATGAAAACACAAACTATAGTAGGAAACGTAAAACAAAATAAACATACATTTTTTTAAAAGAGATTTATAAAGCTATATTTGTAATATGGTGGTGCATATGCAAGATAGCATTTTTTTTAAGTTCCCCATTTTAAGAAGCTTTTTCATTTTACTATCTTAACATTTTATAATTTTATTTTTTACTTGTTTAATCATTCCCTTTTTTATTTTCCTGACTGTTCATGTAGTAGTACCTCAAAAAAAAAAAAAAAAAATATAGTAAATAAATAAACAAATGAACAAACAAATGAACAAACAAATGGACAAACAAATGGACAAACAAATGAACAAACAAATGGACAAACAAATGGACAAACAAATGGACAAACAAATGGACAAACAAATGGACAAACAAATGGACAAACAAATGGACAAACGAACAAATAAGCCGCTTACCCCTTTGAACTACAGGCCCTATTTTTGTACCTTCCCCTTTTTTTCTTTTTTTTTTTTTTTTTTGAGGAATTATTATTACATGAACAGTTCATATTTTAATTTTGTCTTCTCAATAATCTCGCCATTTTGAAGAATTTGATTTGTCTAAGAAATGGGACATGTTATTTTACATAAAAACATAACAAGAGTTTTCCATTAACACACGTGTGCTGAATGTTCCGCGTATAACAATATTTTCCGGCCACTTCTTTTTTTACATTGAAAGGGTGTATATACTTATGTGTATCAATTAAAAAAATAAAATAAAATAAGGCATTCCATGGTGTGCACATATGTATATATATATATATATATATATATATATATATATATATATATATATACAAGCCTATCTATGTGTATACTTAAGGGACGCAAAAGTATAAGCGCACGTATGGACTCTTGTTTGCGCGCGCGCGAATTTCCCCCCAGGGTTGAACAGTCGTGCACCTGAACGAGGTTATTACATTCAACTGAACAATGCACCAACTAGCTATTTTACAAAATGGAAGAATCATATAATCCCAACTTGATATAATTGTTAGTACCAAAACCTAGGATAACACATTTAACGATATCACCAATATTATATTTATGATGTAAACAATTTGCTATAACTCCCTTTTTGCTCATATTTAACTTAACATAAATATTTATGTTATTGCATGAAACAACCATACCTTCAAGTGTCATCCCTTTTTGCAATTCTTTTTCATTTTTAATATGTGAATTTAATGACTGATAATTAATATACTTTTGACTGCATTTTATCACTTGCATTATTATGTCGATATCTGATATATTAGCGACAATCGAAGTTTTCATTTCTTTTTCCTCCGATATCTTTACTTCCCCCTTTTCTTCATGCGCTGTTCTCACTACTTTAGAACACCTTTCTCCCGTGTGTTCCTTTTTATGTACACCACTTAACATGTGCACTAGACTCAACATGAGCGGCTTCAAATATAACACATCCTGAACAGCGTAATGAATTAGCTCTTTCGATATGGGTCTCTGTAGATATATTTTCTGTTCCAGTGCAATCATTTTATGAAAATAAATTTTTTGATTATTATTTAACAATAAACATTTATATAATAAATCATCAAAACTTATTTGGTACATCTCTTTTTTCCTTTCTTTTAAAAGTATGTTATATGCTACTTGTGTGTCAAAAATATTGTTTAGTCTTACATCGTATTGATTGTATAGTATAGAACAATCTTCTCTACAGTCATGGGTTACTTTTACTATTCTCTCATCTTCCAATAGGTCTTTTATGTACTTAATAAATAAATAGCTATTATCGCATTTATATATATCAAAAATGTAAATATCATCAGCACATATTTGTATAATACTTACTATACCATCCTTTCCTATTTTGTACCCTTCTATATCAAGACCAATGAAGTTTTGCTTTTCGCTCGAAAATTTTTTCTTAATTTCGTTTATACACTCTTTACAATCTTTCGAATTGTTAATATAAATTATATTTTTTTTTAAATTTTCAAAATATGGCATGGTCCTATCCTGCACTGTTAAGTTTAAGTACCCATACGAAACGTTGCACAATGTTCTTTTGAATAATGCTTTGCTCCTTATGCTTTTTACAAAACATTTATACATCTTTTTTTTTCTCTCATGGAAAGCTTCAATTAAGGCGGGAGCAAAGAAGAAAAGATATACTTACGCCCATACATACATACATACACACATACATATGCACATACACATACATATGCACATACACACATACATATGCACATACACACATACATATGCACATACACACATACATATGCACATACACACATACATATGCACATACACACATACACACATATGTACTCACATAATTTTATCACCGCCGGGGATATTTACCCATACTTTTTAACTATAGCTGTAACTGTACGTATGTAGCTTCACATGGAATTTACCCTTTTTCCTGCGATGAATAAATCATTTAAACATGTTAGTACAACTTTTTTAAATAATTTATTAAAAATTCTGAACAGTCAGAACATTTTTAATGTTTTATTATGTAGAAGAGGAAAAAAAAAAAAAAAAAAAAGAAAAGAAAAGAAAAAATTATCACCCGGATTTTTTTGCTTATATTTTTTTTAAAGAACACAATATAAAAATAGTTGGGACGAAAAATAGCGCAGTGCTTAGTAAAAGTAAGGCGCAATTTAGTAAGCAAAATTATGGAAAAAATTAAAAGGCAAAAGAATGGAGCAAAATTAAAAGGCAAAAGTTAGTATCAAAAGTAACTATTCCTAATTTTTTCTTAATCGCATCATCTCCTCCTCCCCCACCGCGGCCTTTTCGATTTTACACTACGTATGAACAATCCGCTTAACAAAATTACTGACAGTTTTTTCTATCCAAAATGAAAGCTAAAAAATTATGCGATTACTACAACTATAACCGTTTCAGAAAGAAAAACAATCTGGTTTCATTTTTAAGGAGGGAACTGAAGTCATATAGCACAAAAAGCGATCACTTCAGTAGCAATGAAAGTAACATCGATTATTTTTATTTTTATTTTTTTTTGCATTACACTTTGCGCAAATCTGTATAAATATGTGCAGTATTTTTTTCGCTATTTTTGTAAAATCCTGTCCCGTTCATAATTTTTTTTTTTTTTTAAACGTATGTTTATGTGAGAAAAATAAAAACTTCATACTATCATAATTTCGTAATTTTGCAACTTCTGAACTTCTCCAATGCAGAGCTGTACAATTTTGGATTTCAAAAAGTAACGGAGGAAATAAAATCAAAGCTTGTAAACAACTTATTCAGTAAGGTGTCAAATAAATATGACTTGATGAACGATTTGATGAGTCTGCGCTTGCACCACTGTTGGAAGAACGAGTTGGTAAAAGAATTAGACTTATTTTTAAAATATCATAGTTATAATATGGAAGAAGAAATGTACATACATAAAAGGGATACCATAAATGAAGATAAGAACATGGAAATGGGAAATTTTCACAAAATGTGGAATGAAGAACAATATTCAGAAGATCCCCATATAAGGGAAAGAGAAAAATACGAACATGGTCAGGAAAAATATGAACAGGATAGAGAAAAATACGAACATGGTCAGGAAAAATATGAACAGGATAGAGAAAAATATGAACAGGATAGAGAAAAATATGAACGGGATAAGGAAAAATATGAAAAGGGAATGGAAAAATACGAAAAGGGAATGGAAAAATATGAAAAGGGAATGGAAAAAAGTTCAGCATCACAGGATGGGGGAAAAATGCATTCCTGTAAAATTTTAGATTTAGCTGGAGGTACAGGTGACATCGCTTTTCGAATATTAGAAAAATATAAATATCATTTAAAAAAAAGAAAAAGTAGTAATAACAGTTATAGTGAATATTTGTCTGATGAGATGTGCATAAATTATATGCCCAACATAATTGTTTGTGATATTAATAGTGATATGATTAAAGTAGGAATAGAAAAGGCAAAGAATTTAAATTATGACAAATATATAACATGGTTAATTGAAAATGCTGAAAATTTAAAATCTTTTGAAGATAATTCAGTAGATATAATTACCTTATCATTTGGTATAAGGAATTTTACAAATATTCCAAAAGCTTTAAAAGAAGTACATCGAGTTTTAAAACCAGGTGGAAGGTTTTTATGTCTTGAATTTAGCAAAGTAAATTGTGATGTTATAAATATTTTTTATAAATTTTATTTAAATAATTTTATTCCCTTACTCGGGAAATTAGTAGCAAATAGTGAGCATTCATACAAATACTTAGCAGAAAGCATACAGACATTTTTAACTCCTGATGAGTTATCTCAATTAATGCATCAGTGTAATTTTAGAAGCATTTCTTATACAACCCTGTCCCTAGGAATCGTTGCTATTCACTCCGCGTACAAGTTAATCATATAATAAAATGCGTCTAAAAAAAGAAGGATATATGTACACATAATAAATATATGCATACTAATGTGTGTATACACTCGTGATCATATATGAGGAAGTAAGTTTATTTTTACTGCATTATTTATTATTATTATTATTATTTTTTTTTTTTTTATGTACGTAGTAGTAAACATTAAGATTTGCAATAATATTTTACGTTTATAAAAAAAAAAAAAAAAAAAAAAAAAACTACTCCTTACTATTTTTTTACCCCCATTTTATGCTTGATCCTTTTTATTTTTAATATAATCTAAAAAGCTCGTGTACTGTAGTGTCTGCGAATATTTACTCATTATATCGTGGACAATTTCATTTTCAGTTTCCGTACTTTGCAAATTTGTTTCACCATCTGTTTTGAATTCTTTTTTCTTCCGTTCCACATGGGAAGTTGTGTCCATTGGGGCATCTGTACTTCCCTTCTTATTCTTAGTTTTAACCGCCTTATCCTTCACTTTCCCCGCTTTACCCTTTGCTCCTCCCGTCATATTTTTTTCTTCGTCCACCTTATTCTTAGCTTCCCTCACCTTATCTTCCCCTTCACTCATCTTATTCTCAGTTCCCCCCACCTTATCCTCCCCTTCTCCCATCCTATTTTCAGCTCCCCCCGTCATATTTTTTTCTTCGTCCACCTTATTCTTAGCTTCCCTCACCTTATCTTCCCCTTCACTCATCTTATTCTCAGTTCCCCCCACCTTATCCTCCCCTTCTCCCATCCTATTTTCAGCTCCCCCCGCCATATTCTTCTCTTCTTCCACCTTATTCTTAGCTCCCCCCACCTTATCCTCCTCTTCTCCCATCCTATTTTCAGCTCCCCCCGCCATATTTTTCTCTTCTTCCACCTTATTCTTAGCTTCCCTCATCTTATCTTCTCCTTCTCCCACCTTATCTTCCCCTTCTCCCATCTTATTTTCAGCTCCCCCCGCCTTATGTTTTTTCCTCTTTCTTTTACTCTTTTTTGGCGATACCCTATGGGAAGACTGCTTTACCGTTTCCTTACCATTTACCGCTTCATCATTTGAAGTGTATATTTTGATATTCTTATTATCAGAATCTATATGTTCATTCTTACAATTTTCATTTTTTATTTCTCCCTCTTCTTCACCTTTGATATTGGATCTATTTTGTTGAACGAGAGGTTTCACTATGTCGTTGTTTCTGTTCACTTGTGTGAACTTGGTTGTTTCATCCTGAGTACTGTTAACCATGTTTATTATCTGAGATTCTAATTTTTCATTTATGCTTTCATCCCAATTATTCTTTAACTCCTCTATCTGTTCAATGCCTTCCATTCCCTGTTCCCTCTCTGCACTTACAAATATTTGACTTCCATTTTTACATTTGCTCGCCCTCTCTACATAGTTAATAAGTGTCATATCACTTGATGTAATTGGTCCATTTGGCACATATGGTACAATATTTAATTTTTCTTTATCTTCAATTTCTTCCTTTCGATGGATATTATAGCCATTGGTGGTAATGTACTTTTTCTTTACTTCATTGGGTTCACATCCATCATTTTTTCTTGTTACTGTGTTTACTTTCCTTCCGTCTTCATTTTTGTTTTCATCTATACACTCACCTTTTTCACTTTTCACTGGATAGACGTGTACCTCTATATTGTTGTTCTTGTCGGTATTTGTTTCTACTTCTTCCCCTCTTACTTGTACAACCGCCTGTGAAATGCTCAAAGAGTTCTTTGCTTCCGAATCCTTTATTACACTTACATCATCATTACATTTTACATCAACTTTTTCTTTAAGCATATTTGATAGTTCATACACACCAATTGTGGTAATTCCTGTTTGTTCGCTTGCTTCGATTTTTACGGCTTCCTCCTCTTTAACATTTCTAACCTTGTCAGTGCTTCTAACCCTGCCAGTGCTTCTAACCCTGCCAGTGCTTCTAACCCTGTCAGTGCTTCTAACTCTGCCAGTGCTTCTAACTCTGCCAGTGCTTCTAACTCTGCCAGTGCTTCTAACTCTGCCAGTGCTTCTAACTCTGCCAGTGCTTCTAACTCTGCCAGTGCTTCTAACCCTGCCAGTGCTTCTAACTCTGCCAGTGCTTCTAACCCTGCCAGTGCTTCTAATCCCTCTAATTATTGTGATGGAAATAGGCATTTCCATATGCACCCCTTTCCTACAGCAAATGGCAGGACTGCTGAATCCCCTTGCACTGTTCGAGTTGTGTTTTCCCATCTTTATCCCTTCTTCAAGTGAAAGTAGTAATAGCTCCTTCTTTCGAAAATGTTCATGCTTAAATAGATTTAATCTTTTATTATCGATGTAGGTAGAAGAAGCACCATTTCTTCTACTACCTTCAGCTGAGTCCGCTCTACAAAAATTAATATTGCTATTTTTTCTGTCATCATAATTTAACGAATACGTTTTTTGGATGTTTTTTCCTTCTGATAGTTTCTTCTCAGTGCACCCTATACATTTCTTTATTATTTTTTTACATAGTTTATGTCTCTTCATATTATAAACAAGTTGCCATTTTGTTAAATTACTTAAACATTTACGTTTCTGAGTTTTCAACTCTCTTATACTTTTTTTTAATTCCATTTTAATTTTCTTACATTCCTTGAGTTCTATTTTATCTACGCGATCTCCCCTAGCATGCTCACTTATATTCTGATTTCTTTTTCTATTATCACCTTTAACATTATTTATGTATACTTTACCCTTACTGAACTCTTTTAACTCCCTTTCGTAATTTTCATATTTTCTTTTTACCATGTTATCATAATCTATCAGTACAGACAATTGATGGTAAAACTCTTTTTTATTATTCCTACACGAGTCTATATGTTTATCATATACACAAATCATTGAGTTTATTCTTTTAATTTCTTTCAAGAATTCGTTCTTCCTGTTTCCTTTGTGTTTACCCATTTCGCTGCTCTTTATTGTTATACCTCTTTGATGTGTCTTATTTAAGCTCTCCATTAGTTCATATATATATGTATGTATGTGCAAACACACACATATATATATACCTGTATACGCATGTATTTGTTTGTTCAATTTTTCTCTTTTTTTTTTTTCTACTAGCAATATTGCCGAAAATGGCTAGTTAAAAAAAAAAAAAAAAATAAAAAAAATAAAATATTTCTGAACAACGAGTGCAAGATTAAGAAGTTCCTTAGGATTACGAATTTTAAACTTGCTCTATAAAAATTTACATTGGTGAGACTATGTTTTTCCTCTCTTCTCACAATTCATACGTCAAGTCATTTTTTCCAATGTTTGCTGCGTTAGAGACGCGTGCTCACATACAAGTGCACATAAGTACATACACATAAGCATACATATCTGCAGGTACATATACACGTTCATGCAGAAAGGAGGGGAGAAAATTAATGCACGCTTTGTCATCATATCTTCTTCAAAATGTTAGACGTGCAAGAATTTCGCTCTATATCAATATCACATGAGAAAAAGTGAGTTGCTCTGATATTCATGAATAGAGTTAAAAAAAAAAAAAAAAAAAAAAAAAAAAAAAGTACCACAATGCGCAGTAGAAAAAGGTATGTATATATACTCGTGTGTGTACATGCATATACTTGCGAGAAGACCAGATAGGCTCCTTCCCCTTTTCTTTGGTGTAAAATTAAAAATTAAAATTTAAAAATTAATAATGAAAAATGAAAAAGACAGAGTACACCTCTTTTCCGTAAGTCTCTTTCGTAAACTGCAATATGTCTAAACTCTTTAAACTTTGTTGCTTGCTTTTTTTTTCTTTTTCCCCCTTACATTCGTTACAGGGACTACTAACTCTTAAGCATATCTGTGCGCTGATAGTTTTGGGGTTTCTTTAAAGACTGCTACTATGAGAGTTTTTTTCACTAAAAATTTGCGTTCCACATAAAATTGTACATTCCATGTGCACATATATATGGGTCAGTTCTTCCTATACTCCATAGCAACGCCGTCTGCTCTCCCCTCATCAATAAGTATGTCTGATGTATTCTTAAGAACAACCATATTGTTCGCTGCATTTCTATTTGTCGTTACTTTATTTTGAGCATCATTTAGATTATTTCGCTTGATTTGCTTGTTTCGCATGTTTCGCATGTTTCACATGTTTCGCTTCACCAACTTCCTGCACACTGAAGTGGTCGCTTTCCTTTGAATTTTCATCCAAAATTATTTTCCCTTTGTCTGAATCTAAACCCCTATTTTCTTCTTCCTTACGCTGACTTACTTTCCACTTCTTTTCTCTCTCACCCTTTGCCCTTTTTTTTTCCCCTTTCTCCTCTAGTACGCTAGATTCTACTACTACTGCTTCTTTGTCGTTAAATCTAGTTTGAAATTCCTTCTGGTTAGACTCATCATGAATAGGTTCTTTACGCTTACAGATTTCATCAAATATATTCACATGTGTATTTATATCTTTATATCCACTTATATTTTTTTCCATTTCACTTACACTTTTACTGTTATCACCGAGTCTTGTTTCAAAGGTAATATAATTATCATCGTCCCTCTTGTTATTTTGTATGCCTGCAAGGCCATTCTCGTTATCACCTTTGTTATCTTTGTCATCTTCCTTTTTTTCCATCATATTTTCTTCCTTCTCATTCTCTTCCTCTTCACCCTCCTCTTGTGCTCTCTTCTTCCTAAACAGCTCTCTGCACTCCGCAGGCCCATGCGTACATGCAAGTCCGATTTTATTTTTATTACTCTTTTTTAAATTTACAAGTGCAGGTAAATCTTCCTGATTAGTCTGGTAAATATCATCAACATTGATAGATGCCCCATTTGAAGGCCTCCCTTTATCTGTTCTTTCAAGACAATCTTTTGGTAACTTCTCATTTTCAGTTAGCAAGAACAAACATTTTCCATTGCATTTTTCTAAATTTACCTGAACTTTTTTGGAGCCATCTATTACGTCAGGGGTTACTTCACTATCACCTTCTCCAGGTTGGTTGTATTTCTTTAATATCTTATTGTTCATGTATGAGACTAAAAAAGAAGAACGGCACAAAAAAAATAATAAAATAAAATATCTACGAATAAAATATCTACGAATAAAATATCTACGAATAAAATATCTACGAATAAAATATCTACGAATAAAATATCTACGAATAAAATATCTACGAATAAAATATCTACGAATAAAATATCTACGAATAAAATATCTACGAATAAAATATCTACGAATAAAATATCTACAAATAAAATATCTACAAATAAAATATCTACAAATAAAATATCTACAAATAAAATAGAAGTCCCAAATACGAAGAATCATTACTAACATATGAAATTACTTCTAAATGAAGGAGTCATTAAAAATATAATTGTATGTCAAATTGTATAAAAATAGTATCATTAAAAAAAAAAAAAAAAAAGAAAAAAAAAAAAAAAGAACCTTTGTATAAGAGGAATCCACGAGAACGCAAAAACTTCTTTCTTCTTTTTATTTTTCTGTTTCTCTTCCTATTTGTACTCCCCTTTATATAAATACCTGTACAAATGCCATCAATCTGGAAAGGGTATTTTTGTTGGTACTCCTCATTGCAACATTTTGCGTTTATGATGAAAGCTCTCTTTAAAAGATTATTTTCCATCTTATACTTTTCACATAATTTTTTGTAGTACTTTTTTAAAATAATATACTTTTTAACCATTAAATTAATATTTTTGTCTTTTTTATTCTGAACATGTTCAGCTTCTTTTGCACTGTCGACAATGTGTCTATAAGTGCTGCTTACTTTGTCTACTTTGGTCCCATAGTTACATAGTCCACTTATCTGAAGATCAATTAAGACTTGATATATTTTTCGAACTTGTAACATAAACAATTTTGTATTTACATAAATTAACTCTTTAATATCTTCATGCTCAATTTTTCTCATCAAATAATTTAATTCATTTGATTTATTTGTATCCTCCATAATTTTTAAAACATTAAAAATACTGTCACTTATATTTATTGTGTTGGTTATGATGTTTTTGTTTTGCTCTATGATGAAGTTCAACATCGACCTATGGTGGGATTCTTCAGAGGGGATTAAATATGCACACACAAACGTGTCAATAAATAATAAAATAAAATAATAAAATAAAATAATAAAATAAAATAATAAAATAAAATAATAAAATAAAAAAAAAAAATAAAAAAATAAAATAAAAAAATAAAAAAAATAATAAAATATAAGTTCTCTGTATCATGTGGGCATATAAAACAGGAGCATAAATAAGCTAAAACAAAATTACCTCCTTTCATTTCCCCTCTCAACTCACAATTTGGCCATTTCTCTTTGGTATCCTTGAGCCTTATAGTTGACCATTCATTGTCTACAAAAAAAGGGAAAGAAGTTCACTTAAAAATGTTTAGTGCATTGCTTTGAGGGCATAGGTTGGGACTTAGGGACCAGGGGAGGAAAGGATATGCCCAAATGCGCACACTGTTGAACTGCCTACAAACAAGCTTATTCTCCCCATGCAAAGTTAAGTCCTTCGAGCAGTGTTAATCACTCCGATCAGTGTTAATCACTCAGAGCAGTGTTAATCGATTCGCACAATAAGCACTTGCCTACTACAATGGAGCTGTAGGTCCTCAACTCCTCCTCTTCTTCTGATATGCCATCTAAGCAGAATGTTTTGTCACTCGCACTGTCAAGCTCTTTTCCTGTTTCGACGTTTCTACTAGTGTTATAGTTTAACGTGCTAAGCGAGTACTTGTTTATGGCTTCACATATTTTCGACGATCGTAATTCAGATACCGATGTGCAATGTAGGGTCTTGTTCATCCTAATTATTACACAAGGGGGGGGGTATTCAAATGGTAAAGAAATACGTTCACAGGTGTATGCATATATACATGTACTCACACATAGGGGTGTACATGTTTGTGCACTTTAGTTTTAACTCTTTTAAAATTTTTTGAGAAGAATTAAATTATATGCGCCCATTTTATTTTTCTATTTCGTCTTTTCTTTAATGTTGCATTATTACATTAATGTGTATCCGTAGTGTTATTTAGGGATATAAAAAGAAAAGAGGTAAGATCGACAAGGAGAAGGAACGAAGGGAAAAAAAAATAATAAACGAAGAAAGATAAAAGCAGAGGGGAAATTTTTGCTTATTCTAATCGTACAAAGCACTTTTTGTCTCGTTCTCAGTTCAGGAAAAAGTCCAAAAAAAAAAAAAAAAATAAGTATAACATAATACAGCATAACATAATACAGTATAACATAATACATCATAACATAATACAGTATAACATAATACAGCATAACATAATACAGTATAACATAATACAGCATAACATAATGCAGTATAACACAATACAGCATAACATAATGCAGTATAACATAATACAGTATAATATAGCACAGTATGGTATAATAAAAAGTAATAAAGGAAAAGGAAAGAAAAACGTGGGGGAAAAACTGCGGATAGGTAAAAAAATGAACAAACTATGATAAATGTCGAAAAAGATGGATGTAACAAAATGAAAAATAAAGTTAAGCCTATTAATACAAGAGAATACTCAGCGATGTGCAAAACGAGGGCAAAGAAAAGGTGCATGAACACATTCACTCACGTTTACGTATATAGCTATATACTCGCAAAACCGTGTATCTATCTATATATATGCATACACATACATATACGTATGTAGTCGTATATATATATATAATATATACATATGTGTGTATGCATCTTCCCATTTGTACGGTATCAAGTGCGAGTAAAATTTTGGTCTATATGTTCCTCCAAAGTAGTTCCACTCTTTCTTTACTCTCCTCATTCTCACTCATAGCAATAGTAAATAACTGCTCAAAGAAAATGTTTATTTTTGCTTCATTCGAAAAGAGAAAATATCCTTTAAAATTTGGTTTGTCCTTAAAAAATGAACCGACATATTTTACTTCATGTGAAAGTACCCAATCGCCATTAGTGAAACTTCCTTTGGACCACTCTCCGAAATACTGATGAGAAAATAAACACACACACACACACACGCGTTTGAGATATGAATACGCACATACATACGTACATACATATACACCCGCGCACACACATACATACGTATGTATATGCACACATGCACATTTATATATATTTATATGGGCGCACGCATCATTTTAACATATTCCTTAGTCGAAAAGAAGAAGTAAATTCCCTTGCCATTTTTCTTGTTATTTGTCCATTCTCCATAGTAAAAGTCTCCGTTAGGATATCGTTGGAAGCCTACCCCTTTTTTTTTTCCATTTTCAAAATTGCCTGTGTATACAAAAATTAAAAAAAAAAAAAAAAGAAAAAACAAAGAAAAGGAAAAAGAAAAAACAAATAAAAGGATAAAGAAAAAATTAAGGGTTCAAAAAAAGGTACAAAATATGGCGCAAGATATGATACAAAGAACATGCCCACTATTTCATGCCCAAATTTTTGAAATTTTCTTCTCACGCTCAATTACCGTAATAAAACTCCAACTCATTTTTCGTAAGCTTCCCTAGTCCATTTTTCTTTTCGTTCAAGTAAAAACCCTCATAGGTACTTTTGTTTGAGTAATAATATTTACCCTTACACTTTTTTCCATTGTCAAATGCCCCAATGAACTTGTCTCCATTTTTGTACTTTACTTTGGCTTCACCTGTTTATTTTATTTTATTTTATTTTATTTATGGCTTAATTTTTCTACAATTCTGCTATAACTATGTTTGCCATTTTGGTTTGTCACCTATTCACTTAATACACGACTACACTAATGCACCTAGAAACGTTTACATAAATGATATTGCCTTCGCGAATGGATGTGTGTACCTGTATAATTTTTGTCTAGCCCCTCATGTTCAAGTTGGTTCTTTCTATTTACGTCTTCCGCCATTTTGCAGACTCACAAGGATACTCTACGTTTCTCTCCCTGCGCAAGGGCCCACATATATACACGCACACATATATACCCGCACACATATATATATGTACACATATATATATATATGCACACATATGTATGTATGCTGCTACATCCAAGTGGGTAAATATAGAACATTTTACTCAAATGAGAAATTTAGTGTTGAGTTCCTAGCTAATTTAACTCATGAATGACAAAGTTAACTCCCCCCAAGTGTTCGCCACCTCTTCATAAAAAGTCGTTGTACATAAGCACATATTCATATATGAATATTTAAATAAACCATACATATATGGAATAATGAACATATAAATCCATACACAGGCTAAAATAATGGTGTACGTGAAAAAAGAAAAAAAAAAAAAAATTAAAAAAAATGTTGATATGAAAAGCTTTGTAATTATGTTTTATAAATATTTTTGTAGTAAAATATTCTAAAGAATCCTCAGCAATATATGATATGCCCTAATTTCGAATTTTCTTACCCTAGGGGGCCTCTTCTCTTTGTGCAGAGCTCCGACGACTGTACAATATGAACAGGATATGTCCTTCAAATACGGAAGCATGTGATATAGGAAACAGTGCAATTTTTTTAAATGATCAACTTTTTATCCTTTTTTTATTTTTTAATTTATCTACTATGCTCATTCTAGGACGTTTCCTACATGCATGAAAATATAAATCATTTGTCTCTAGCGATTATAATGCGTATAATGAATGTAATGTGTATAATGAGTATAAAGTGTATAATGAGTATAATGTGTATAATGAGTATAATGTGTATAATGAGTATAATGCGTATAATGAGTATAATGCGTATAATGAGTATAATGCGTATAATGAGTATAATGCGTATAATGAGTATAATGCGTATAATGAGTATAATGCGTATAATGAGGGTAATGCGTATAATGAGGGTAATGCGTATAATGAGGGTAATGCGTATAATGAGTATAATGCATATAATGAGTATAATGCATATGAGTATATTTTTTTTTTTTTTTTTTTTTTTCCCCTTGAGGAATGCATATCGCGCGCTCTTTCGCCTGCACACAGTCAGAATTGCCAACGTTTTGGGCAAATGGAAAAGGAGATAAAAAATGTGCGTCCAAATGACTGTTCATATAAGCAAAAAAGTGAAAGACTCAGAGGAAAAACTAACCGACGAGTAAAGCTCCTAAAAGGTAGAATCCCTTATAGGCTATTTTCCAATGGGAAGTACGTAAATGCGCGTATGGGTGTGTTCGTTTTTATGCTTTTGATTGTGCGTTTATGTATTTTGCTTTGCGTATACATTAGCGCACACGTTTATATACCTATGCATAGATACACATGAGCTTACATATACATATGCTTGCGTACTTATGCGAATTTCCACAATAAATATGTTCAAATAAGCGAACAAAATTGCTATCCTCAAGGCGTTCGAAGGAAGAACCTTTTTGCGGTTTGCATGGATAGTATACAGGCGTGTACGAATGTAAATGCACATATGAATATGAACACATGCACATAAGTATATATATATATATATATAAACACATATTATACATATGCCAACATACACACATGTGTGCATGACCGTAATTCATCTCAAAAGGTAAAACAAAAACATGAAACGGAAGCTCATCCTTTATGGGAGACATAACTGGTACTAGGTTCCCACTCCTCCAATTTTGTTAGTATGACCAAAATATTACCACTAAACCGTATTGTATCACTACACCATCGCCTTACCTCCTGATCACTACATCCGCTTCTTTTCTAATTACACGCACAACTCACCAAACTGAATAAACTACATAATGAATCTAAGAGAGAGAGAAAAGGGAGAGCCAAAAACTGCTGAAGAGAAAAACGAGGAAAAGAAAACAGCTTCTTCCATCATAATTCTAAGCGACATAATTTCTAAATCGAAAAAAAAAATGAACAGCATATTTTGTAAAGACAAACACAATGAGAGTATCATTGATGAAAAAAAAAAAAATTATCTAATAAATGTTGACAAAACATTATTAAAAAAAGATATAAACTGTGTTAGTTACGCCTACAAAAATTTAAATAATCGCAGTGTTTCTAAAAGAGGGATATATAACAATAATGTGTCAACAGTTAGTAATAGAGGTGATGATGATATACTTGATAAATTATCACTAGAAAAGAAAAAAAGAAAAAATGCAAAAACTGTAGTAAGTTGTCAAGATTCAGACAAAAAAGCAATGTATTCAATGATATACGACACTTTTATAAACAAAAATTTAAAAATAAAGACCGATCACTCAGTCGGAGCGTCTAATAAGGAGAAAGAAAAAAAAATACAAAGACCTCACAACAGGAGTGTCTTACAGGCCACCACCCATAATAAAAAAAAAAAAAAAATAAAAAATAATAATAATAATAATAATAATAATAATGATAATGGAAATTTTAATAGTAGCAATATTTCTCATATCTCTAACATTTCTAACGCTTCTAACACTTCTAGCATTTGTGATAATAAAGACGGAAATCACAGTTCAGGTGACGTATATAATCACGCAAGTTCCTCTGCAACTAACTTGCTACAAATTAACGAAAAGAACATCCATCAATACAGAAAAAATCTAGTAGCACAGATAATACAAAAACAACATGCAGACAGCTCAGCACAAATAACAGAAACAAATGAAGAATTAAATACTCTTACTAATGATGGCTCATTTTTATATGAAAAGATAAAAGCAAAAAAGGAAAATAATAAAAAAATCAATTTTACCCAAACTCCCAGTCAATATGAAAAAGACGAAATATCTCATTTTGCAAAATATTTAACTAAAAAAATTCTGAACAAAGCAATAATTCAAATTACATATGAACAAAATGTTAAACAAATTGATAAGAAGAGTAAAATGGTTAATATAAACGACCAAACGAATAAACAGACCTACTCTAATCTCGTAGACTACCAGCAAGAAAACCTCCATGTGATGGACGAGATGAGTGAAATGTCCAAGTGAGTTCACAACGGTGGTCCCCTTATGTCTATGTTCATCATGCTGTTTATGTTTCCCTTTTGCTAACATATATCGTTTCGCTTATGTTTTATCGTGCTCCTTATGTTTATTTTTTTTTTTATTTTTTTTTTTATTAATCTTATGTAATTCAATAGAGCGTAAATTCTTTTCCTCAGTGATGATTAACCCATAAAACGAACCCCCCACATACTTAATGTGCACACCACTGTCTATATGTTAATCTTTCCTCATCTCTTTCTTTTAGGTTCTTCGACATTTTTAAAAAGATAAACATATTTTCAATATCTCGTAATATGATAGATGCCTTAATAACACGAAACATTTCTCTCGCTAATGAGGTAAAAGCAAGCTCGAGGCAGCATCAAAAGAACAGACACGAACTTGTACACATATGTACATATGTATGTATATGTATATATATATATATATATATATGTATATGTATGTACGTATCCGTGTATGCACATACATGTGTATTTTCCCTCTATTGAGAATGTATATTTCACATTTCCTCATCTTTTCTTGTTGAAGAGAAACGAATTGAAAAAAGCAGAAGAATTGGAATGGTGCAATGAAGTCACAACGAATTTGCTAAAAAACACCCTAGCATATTTAGCAACGGAGAAGGTATAGATGAAAAAAAAAAAAAAAAAAAAAAAAAGAAAAAAGGGGAAGTACCTTGTCAGTGATTTCCTTGCGTTGACAAAATGTCCACTGAGTTTGCACCCCCACTTTCATCATTTGGTCTATTTTGTTCCATTTCGTTCTACACCATTCATTTTGTTATATATTCCATTATTTTATCTCATTATTTATTACATTATTTATTACATTATTTATTACATTATTTATTTCATTATTTATCTCATTATTTATTACATTATTTATCTCATTATTTATCTCATTATTTATTCATTATTTATCTCATTATTTATTCATTATTCTCATTATTTATCTCATTATTTATCTCATTATTTATTCATTATTTATCATTATTTATCTCATTATTTATTATTTATCTCATTATTTATCTCATTATTTATCTCATTATTTATCTCATTATTTATCTCATTATTTATTTCATTATTTTCCGTTTTTCCCCCTCCTCAAATACGATGTCCCCCCCTCAAGATCGTGTCGTTCATCACCGAGGAGCTAGTTGAGGACAGTTTCCTAAAATTCTGCACAAGTCATAACAATTATGTGGAAACAATAAATCGATATTTAAATAAAGAAAATATTTCTTTTCATGAAAGAAGGAAAAGGGAAAATGGACACTTGAACTTTTTGCTTTCTAACGGTATAACGGAAAAGCGCCAACGGGAACGAGCAGCGCGTAAATTTAGCAGCTATGTAAATATGTACATGTGCATATGTACATATATATATATATATATATGTATATGTAAACTTTTTTTTTTTTTTTTGTTCTTCATTGCAACATCCCCTCCTCATCGCTTCATTCATTTAAGACAAAATAAATGTAACCATACCAGTGCGAGTAAAAGAAGATATGAATCTGGATGACGTTTTGAAAAAAATAAAAAACTACATACTCAAGAAATTAAAATTTTTAAGGAACGAGTATAACTTGAATTTTGTGAGCATAAAAGACAAAGGGTGGAGAAACATACTGGTAAGTAAAAGGGAAGTCTCACAACGATAAAATAAATAAATAAATAAATATATATATATATATATATATATATATATATATATATATATATATATAGTAGATAGGTATACATACGTATTTTTTTTTTTTTTTTATCTTAACTCGTGCCCCTTCAATATAATGAACCACTATTTTTAGCCCCATATATTATTTATTCCTTTATTTTTATCTACGTTTTGCTCCCTTCAACAGAGTATAAAGGATTTGTTTTCATCGGATACGAACGAATTTACCATTTATTTAAAAAAAAAAAAAGTTTTATCATGAAGTTCATAATTTAGCTAGCCAAGCAAGAAAAAAAAAAAAAAAAAAATTTTTTAATTAGCTAGCTATTATATGGGAAAGAAGGAAAATATAATCGAATGAATGACCGTAGTAATTACCAAATTAATGACCACAGTAATTACCAAATTAATGACCAAATTAATGGCCATATGAATGACCATATGAATGACCATATGAATGACCATATGAATGACCAAATTAATGGCCATATGAATGACCATATGAATGACCAAATTAATGAATGAAGGAAGGATGAGCAGAATGAAGGAAAAAAAAGGTAAGGGGAAAAAAGGACAACATTATTGCCTACCCATTCGAAATGTAAAATTCCGCAATAGATAATTGCTTTGGGGAGAGGGGGTTATTTCTTTTTTAAGTATACACTAGAGAAAAAAAAAAAAAAAAAAAAAAATTGGAGTGATATCTATGTATATTTACGAGTAACATACCAATGAGATGGCCTATATGCGTCATTTTCTGCCTTTGCTGTTTCGTTTTCGTTTTCGTTTTCCTTTATATATTAGTATATATATTATTCAACAAAAGAAAACGCAATAATTTATAAAAAGAAAAAAATTCTGGATAAAAGTTATGGCGCTACTTGTTTTGAGGGAATATAATCATTCCATTAAATTTCGGAAGAGTATATTATTTATACAAAAATTAAAAGTATAAATTAAACTACGCTGAATAAATAGCACACGTTGTATATTCTTTTACATATGCATAAAACCTTTTCAGCTATCACGTTTACAACTGCCTTTTTTTTTTTTTATTTTTACACGACGTAGCGAAAAAAAGAAGTAAAGGAATAACAATATAAAAAAAGTTAACGACAGGATAATAATACACGTTACCCTATCCATTTCATTTCAAGTTATCTCTATTTTTCTGTGTTCTCTTTATGCTTGTTTTATAAAACAAAAAGGCACTAACATATATATATAAATATACACATGTAGATATGTTCATGTAAATGTAAACGTCCATGTAACTCCCATTTTTCCTTCTTTATGCTTTCATAATAAAATATAATATTTTAAAACATTGTGCTCAATTATTTTTGCATACATATCCAATCGAATACCCTCTTTTTTCTTAGCATATACATACTTGCATTCATACAAATATAAATTTGTACATAAATTAATACATAAATTGGTACATAAATTTGTATATAAATTGGTACATAAATTTGTACATAAATTGGTACATAAATTTGTACATAAATTGGCACATAAATTTGTACATAAATTTGTACATAAATTAGTACATTCACGTACGAACTTACTACATTTGTAGTTTTATTTTTTTTATTAAAAATAGATAAATTTAATTTGTGAATAATGTCGAACATGCAATTATTTGTTGCTTGACTTGTACATGTATATACGCATTTTTTTTTATTTGCCGTTCATTCGTTTGGTAGTTCATCCGTGAGCCCATTTATGCAGCAGCTTGTGCGACTGCTCTCGCTGCGTGTCCTTATCATGCACAAGAATGTAGTGAAAAACAGTATAAAATTTTGAACAAATTAAAATTTTTTTTTTGTTTATATACTTGTTAAGGGAAAGCAGAAGAATATATTGTTCTTGCGAAATTAAAAAGAGGAAAACGAATTAAATCACTTTCAAAGTGTGGGTTTGTTTGTTATTTGGCCGTATAGAAATAAACCATTCCTGTTTTATACATTTACATGCACATTTGCAGAATTATGTACATTCGTATGTGATAAATTAGCACACAGAGTAGCTCTGCGGGATGCAGTAGTACATAACGTAGTACCCTACGTGGCAATACGCAACACATATACGCCCAAATGATGAAGGATAACACCTGACCAACGCGATAAGGCTCATTCTCCTTCCTCTTCTTTTTCCCGCGGTTTTTATGCAATATGTAGTATCATTTTTATTGTTCTTACTTTATTTTATTTTTTTTATCATTTGTTTTTTCATCTGTCTTTTCAGCATACTGCCGTATACTATAATATATATATATATTTATGTGTACACATATATATGCATATATACGTACATATTAATTTTTGCATGTATGTACGCGCGTAGAAGAATACTGCTAGCACTTACGCGCGCGGTTGTATCCAAAAATGAATGTGAGTGAGGATAACGCTATTACGAGAAAAATTAATTTTCTTCGTGGCCTGGACAGTAGAGGAGGTACTAGTAGTGGTATTAACAATAACGTGAGGGGTAGAGGGGGCAATGTTGAGGACTATAATGCAGTGCTCGACAATTTTGAGGAGTGTGTGAGGGTGAGGAACGGGTACCGAATTAGCTCCATACTGAAGCTAACCCAATTGCCTGTACCTGTTCATGTAATAGATGAAATGAATGAAGTGGATTTAAGAAAGAAAATAAAGAAAAGGAATTTTTTAAAAAATTATGAACAGTTAATAATAGACCATTTTAATATTATAAAAATATTATGTAATAAAAGTTATATCAATTGGGATGCATTACTAAGTACAAGTTGCAAATTTTTATTTACGTTTATACAGATATATTGTGATAGTTTATGGTTACTTCCATACTTGTTATCGGTATGTTCTTTTTTGAACAATATAAGTACCCTTGCGGATTCGTATAATAATACAAATAATAAAAATGATATATTTAATGATGAGAATAATGAGGAGTTTAATGAAGACATAAATGATAAGAATAAATACACAATAGAAGTACTGAATTCTATACGTGGAAAAATAGGAATAGTGAAAGGAGATGCAGAAAGGCATGGTGCATTTGTAATATTAATGCTTCAATCAATTAAATTATGTATGAAATTAAATAATATGCAAATAACATCTAGCTTTTTAAAAATTATTAACACAACTGATATTAATTATATGTATATACCTAAATTTTTTATTGTCTTATTTAAAAATCAATTAGGGAAATTATATTTACAAAAATTAGAATATGAGATGGCAGAAAAGGAGTTCATATGGGCTTTTTCTAATTCTAAAAAAAGTAGAATAGAATTTAGAAAAAAAATACTAGAATCTGTTGTTTCAATTCGTTTAAATAAAGGTATATATCCTCCAAAAATGTTATTACAAAAATATAATTTACATATATATATAGATATAATATATTCAATTAAACGAGGGAATATATTTTTATATAATAATGTCATACAGAATTTTTCCAAATATTTTTTTCAAAATGGATTAAATGAATGTATTGATCAAATTCATTTCATTGTTAAAAGAAATTTGCTTAAAATTATTGTGGACTGGTGGAATAATATTATTAAAGATAATCCAAATAAAATTTACAAAGTACCTATATCCTTATTTCATCATATTTTTATTTGGGCTGGTATTACTCAACATCATTACTACTTAGAGACCATATGTATAATTACATCACTCATTCTTTTCAGGTACATCAACGCGTATATTTCCTATGATAACAATATACTCGTCCTTAGCAAAAATGATCCCTTCCCCTCCCTCTCACAGCCCCGCATCAGCAGATGAGTCGTTCACTGGTAAAGATAAGTAGCAGTGATTAGCAGCTATAAGCGGCGTGAGCGGTAATTAGCATCGATTAAAGTGAACTAGCGGCGATTGTCGGCATACATAACTGGACGAGACTACAACCATTGAACACCAATGCGTATTCCTTAAATATACGAAATTAACAGAGCAGTTTAAAAAAGGTGAATATTTTGTAATAAATTAGAAGCCAACCTAGCTGAGCATCTTGCATGTCTAATAATTGGGGACCATCTAACAGCTGCTTCTTCACCCCTATTATACTTACCAATCTCTTCATGTACGTTTATTCTGAGCTTGTCAATATGGTTAGTAATATCCTTAACATAGGTTACTTCCCTAGTTATTACCATACTTACTGCCCCAGTTCCTCCCCCAGCTAGCGCTTCACATTTTGAGGTGCGCTACCCCGGGATGCTTCTTCTCATATTTTCCGCAAAATGTAAAAGGAACGATGACAAAATGGACAAGAAGTTAAAAACAAAAACGTAGCAAATTTAAACATGAAGAACATAATTTTTTTTGACCTTGAAAATTTTTCATAAAACACTAAAATATGGTTAAACGCTAAAATGTTAAACTATTAATTCTTTTTTTTTTTTTAAACTGTACAACCCAGTTATTATTGCTCTATGTAGGTAAAATATACTAATAATTATAATACACACCACCTTGTCATAATGTACTACGCCAAAATAGTCATATCACAATGCACAAAAATGTTTTGGGACTCGCTCGATGCACCGATTGGTGCAGCAATGGATACCGTAATAGATGCAGCCACATGTGATCATTTTCCCCATTACGTTCTAAGCAAGTCTCCTTTGTGAACCCTTTTTTTTTTTTTTTTTTTTTTTTGCTCCTACTTTCTACGAAAAAATTTATCATGCCAATTCCACGTCCTCACGATACATACATCTTATAACTAATTAGATGTTCCAGAATGGAATTTAATATTTCATCATTTAGTCGAATTAATGATGGGATGAAATATCTTGCTTCTAAAATGGTTTTCGGTAGTAAGTTAACTAACATGGCAATTTCATATTCATGCAATTCTCCTATTCTTTCTAAATTTGTTCTGACATCCACAATTGAACTTCTATTTTTTATTGTAGCAAATTTGCTTGCGTAGTCAAACGATGATTTTATTAATCTAAAAAAAAAAAAAAAAAAAAAAAAAAATATGAATTACAAAATTACAGTTTAATTAGGCATATGGCAGCCTTATGTCTTTTCATGTATCACGATATATGAGTATACGGAGCCGTGTTAATTTCCTCTACATTTAAAACATTCAAAACGTTTATTACATTCATAATATCATTCTACACACTTCTCTCTCTCTTTTTTTTTTTTTTTTTTTCTTTTTACGCTTGTGCCTCTTCATTCCTTTTAGAGGTCAGACGAAGTTGATCTCCCAAAATGAGTTGTAGTTCGCACAAATTTAAGCATTTACAGTTTTTGAACTCTGCAAAAGAAAACATGTCCCACATATACGTACATATATATATGCAAACACATAAATACATATATATACGTACATACATATATATAAACGCAGGTGGGTAAATAAGTATGAAGCCTCACATCAATACGCGCATGTACACGAACTCGTGCCCATATTGTCAACCACGTTTTTCCTATACGCATATGCCCATCTCGTGCATATATATATGCAACTAATACCGGCCAAAAAAAGAAAAAAAAAAAAAAAAAAAAAAAATACCTGGCCCAAGGTCTAAGTTTTTAATATCTCCGTGTATGTTATTTGTCATTGTACAAAAATGGGGGAAAAAAAAAAAAAAAAAAAGGGAGAAAGAAGAAAAATAAGGCAGAAGAAAGATGGATAATGCAAAATGGACAATGGATAATGGAAAAAAAAAAAAAAAAGCGGGGAAAGTGCCAAACGTACATACGGCGCAGCTGACGCATCAGGCTGCAAAATCCAAGTTTATCTCGTAGCAGCTTCAATTTACCGTCAATAAATATGATTTACTTTTCATTATTCTCAAAAATTGTAATATGGTAAAATGGTGATACTTAAATATTTTTTAAATTCGTTAAAATTAACATTACACGGCACATATGTAAAATAAAATTTCGACATATACTGAGAAAAATGGGAAAAATTGGAAAAATAAAAAAACAAATAAAAAAATAAAAAAAAAATAAAAAAAAATAAAAAAAAGTAAAAAATAAATAATAAAAAAAATGCGTCATAAAGAAATATAAAGGAATAATATAACCCCTAACAATGAACAATGTTTGGTTTACCGAAAATTCGAAATTTCGTTTGGGATAGTTTATCGTGAGTGTTCGAATTTTTTGCCTTTTTTTTTTTTTTGAAGCGTAATACACAACGAAAAATAAAAGGAAAAATAGAAAAATGGGAAGAACGTGAGGAAATATTTAAGAAGAAAAATGGGCAGAAAAATATTATTTGAAAAAAAGAAAAAAAAAAAAAAAAAAAAAAAAGATTTCATTTTAATCATCATACGATACCAAGGGCGAATCATAAGAGAGATAATATAATTTTTTTTTTTTTCCAGTATATTAAGCTAGACGATTAAACGTTTCGATGAACAATTAAAAATAAAGTATATATATTAATTTACCCCTTGAAAATAGTATATATAGTATTATGTTATACGTATGATATTACAAAGGTATGAAATTCTTATGTGCTTATTTTCTTTTGTTGGAAACTGAGTTAATATGTTCAAAGGGAAAAATTATCACCTTCATAAAGTGCAAGGACGTTTCTGTAGTTACCTATAAGCAAAATATTGCCTTTACTGCTAAAAATTTATACACTGGTCATTCTTATATTAGCAGTAATGTAAAATGAATGAAGCACATGTACTATTTTACGGTTTAAAAATAATGCATATTTTAGTAGAACCACATTCCACTCCGCTAATTGCGATAATGCTGTCAGTATAGATATACGTTTACATACGCATTTACGCGCATGCGCAGATATATGAACATATTTACTTATACACGTAATATACTTATATATGTATACATACATATGTACGCTTGTTCATATGTTCACACAAGTGGGAACTCCAACGTTTTTGAAAAAAGTGCTACGGCTCCCCATCCATAAATACATTTGAAAAACGTAAAAAACGAAAAAAGAAAAAAAAAAAAATCTAAAAAGAGCAAGGATATATATTCTTCACCATTAGGTAGAAGAATGAAATATTATCCTATAACTACATTTCCACATATGTCTAAAAAAAAGCAAAATGAACGAGCGTTCACACATACATCCGCAAACATGTAATCGTGTATGCATATATATATATATATAAACATATATAGATATATAGCATATATAGGTATATATTTATGCGCGTATAAGGAGCTTCCTTTCTATAAGTTTAACGGATGGGGGGAAGAGCGCGGGGATTAAGTAAATCATGTCGATCTGTGTTATAGCTTAAAATAAATTATGTTGTATAGAATTTACCACATGAAAAAAAAAAAAAAAAAAAGCAAAGAAAGCAAAGAAAGGAGAAAAAAAAAATGGTGTACAAAATAGATACTATACAAATAAAGAAGAAAATCCTTTTAAGTGGTAAAAACTATATTACGCGATGTGTGCGTAATATTCTTATAATACGTACAAAAATAAGTATTAAAAAAAAAAAAAATAGCTCAATTATGATAAACCAAAAGAAATAATGCTAATTGAAGTATTCTCCTGTGCCATAAACGCTCAAACAATATCGTATTGCCGCTTTATTTATTCGTCTCTGCTCTGTATGTAAATGGGCATAAATATTTACACAGATATACACATACATATGCATATATACCCACGTATACATACATTTATTCTTACACGTTCGTAAATCCCTCGAAAGACTCTAAATGCTGAAAATTAATTCAACTTCTCACACAAATCCAGCAAAATAAATCAAATTTTTATATTCATCAAAAAAAAAAAATAAAATAAAAGACAAACATAAACACAAGCGTAAACACAAACGTAGACACAAACATAAACACAAACATAAACACAAACATAAACACAAACGTAAACACAAACATAAACACAAACGTAAACACAAACATAAACACAAACATAAACACAAACATAACACAAACATAAACACAAACATAAACACAAACATAAACACAAACGTAAACACAAACGTAAACACAAACGTAAACACAAACGTAAACACAAACAAAAAACGACCTTAAAGGTTGGAATTTGAAAAAATAATAAAAGATACATGCTCAGGAGGAAAGGTTCACAAAAGAACAATTCATTAAGGAGCGAAATGGAATAATAGGAAAGTACCCATATAAAATATAATATGTCCATTCGTCTTTTATTCAAACAAGTGAAGCAACAAGGGATATATGAATTCCCACTGAGTTTGGACTTAACGAAAAGTATGCTGGTAAGAAGAAATAAAAGAGGAAGAAAAAAAAAAAACAAATAAAAGAAGTAAAATCGAAATAAAAAGATATAAAAGATGGAAAAAAAAAAAAAAAAAAAAAAAAAAAAATCAATGTCCCTCCTTTTGGCACATTTACATGATGTACAAAATGTACTTCCTTACTGAAAGAGAAATAGAAAAAATATGCTTTTACATATTTTCTTTTTCTAATTCGTTTTCTTTATTTTGATATATTATACTTACAATTGCACCTACGTGTTTGACTTCCCAATTTGCATTCTTAACCAACTAGTAATACGCAGTGATACATATATATATATATATATATATATATATATATATATATATATATATTTATATATATATATATATATATTATATATATTTATATATATATTATATATATTTATATATATGTCAAGCGAACAAAAAAAAAAAAAAAAAAAAAATTAGAAACGCAAAATATGTACAAAATACGATGTGCACAGTAAGCACAAAAAAGAATATGCAAAATATGTACAAAATTGGAAAGGCAAAAAGGAGATATCATTTTGTAACTTCAAAGCCCATAAAAGAAACAATGAACAACGTTATTCTCCTTACGATAAAATGAAATGAACTTACAAAAAATAGGAGAAGTGGAGAATCTCCATTAATGTTATTGATTTATCTAAGAGGTATAAGCTTTTGCGAATATCTCCCGAGTCCGCACATTTCGACGCTAGTATGTGTGCATATGTATACATGTGTATGTGTATATGTGTACGCGTACGTACTGTGCATGCGTATATTCATATGTATATGCCTTTCTCCCCCCCCCCCCCATTTTCATAACTCCTTCATTTAAAACATTCAATAATTCGCTTAAGAAATTTCTAAGAACTGAAATTGTATGTCATATATGCACATACATATACAAATACACATATACAAATACACATATGTAAACGTATATATGTGTACCTAGCAGTGCTGCTATACTGACATACTACTGTATCGCTATACTGCTATACTGCTGCACTGGTGTTCGCTCGTTATAAATAAAATGACTAATGTGTAAATATTATAAGGGACAAGTGCCAAAGAACGTGAAACGGAAAGAATACACAAGGGGGATGCTCCATACATTTCCATGTACTCAAGTATAAGCACCCTCACGAACATACACGAATCGTAGCTCTTATGGACTGTACTTCCATCCAGAGCTGCTCTTCCCACGAAGCCAAACCCCTAAATGAAAAAAAAAAAAAAATGGGGTTTGTAAAGGCAGAGGAGTTCATGAATCACTACATGAGAGTGAACCGAGAAATAAAAGAGTTATCAAATAGGAAAAATGAAGAATTCAAATTTAATATATTTATATTTTATTCTAACAATATTGACTCAATATGTACAGAACATATATTACATTTTCATAAAAATTTAAAAAAAGATATTAACATATTCAGTTATGCTATAGAAAAAAAAGAAGATATGACAAAATTTTTTAAAAAATATGATGATATATATTCCAAAAATAAAGAATATTACAGAGATTATTTCTTTGCAGTAATATTAATAGGTATATGTTGTCACATAAACACAGATATTAGTATTTATGAGTCTATTGAAAACTTTTTTAGTAAAATATTAGGAAGGAATTACTTGGATTATTTGAAGTTTTTCGTTATAGATAATAAGAGACCTTTTCATGAAATTTTTGCAAACAGTGATAAATGGGACTTGGTACTGAACGAGGCAGAGCTCAATGAAATTATGAGTATATACAGTAGAAGTGAGAAAGACGGGGGGAGAGGCGGCGAAAGAGATGAAAGAAGTGGAGATGTACAAGATGATACGCGTGGAGATGTACAAGAAGATACGCGTGGAGATGTACAAGAAGATACGCGTGGAGATGTACAAGAAGATACGCGTGGAGATGTACGAGGGAATGGACGGCGAGGTGGATGTGAGTACCCGTTCCCTATCTACGATGAGAATGCTAAGCGGAAAGGGAAGGGGAGGAACGTCCCTTCGAGGCTATATGATCATAGTGCAATAATTAAAGAAGAAAACAAGTGCCTATGCTTGATGATATATCCCTTCGTACAATGCGTAAGTGAAGACGATTCTTCCGCCATAATTTTTATCTGTAGTATATCACTCATATCATATTTAAAGACGGATCAAATAACATATGACTATTATAACAAAGAAATAAAGAATTTACATGAAGATTCATTAAACATATCTAATGGACATTTCATTTCCTTTGATTCGGAAAGGGGATTACTACCCATGTTATCATTTATCTCGTTAAATGAATCACTAGAAATTGATGAAAGGATATATATATACGATCATAAAAATGTAAAGAATACTTTCAATCAAATAAGAGCAATGTGTCATATCGAAATAAAAGAATTTACTGGTAATTTTAGACAATTAGATTTAAAAAAACAAAATGAAATATTAGTAAAACTAAAAAATTTTATAAAAATTATAAAACCAATGAATACTTTAGGATGGAAGAGAAGAACTTATGTACTTTACAATAGTGATAGTTTCTATTTTATGATCATACTTATACATATATATATTAATAGAGTAAAAAAAATGGATACATATTTATATAATTGTCTCAAAACATCCGATTTCTTATTTAATATTTTTAAAGATAGACTGAAACAATGTGAAATCTATGATAAACTTATTGAAAAACATTTACATCGAAATGCAGCTAGCTACTTAAGTATATTAATTAAAAAAATTATGGAGAGTAATAAAAAATCTATTACTATTACTTCTGCTTTTAAAATCTATATGAACATTTTCCAAACAGCCAAAAATTCCTATAATCATTCTTTTGAATTGAAGTTTATTTCTAATATGTTCTCTTCATTCCAATCCTACTGCAATGACAAATATAAAACTTATCACCTCCTTGTTTGTCACATCACTGACTCTGATGAAACTATTATTTATGGCTTTACACCTTTAAATAAAAAAGACTATTGGCCTATTATTTTTTCCAAAATTGCGTACTCCAATGCAGAACAGATTGATTATGATACTCTTGCCGATGTTAACACAATCAGACTTAGAAGAAACGACTTGAAGTTCATACTCGACGAGATCAAGGAAGTCTTCAGGGGGATCATCAAGCATGAGCACAAGCGCGAAATAACCCAGGATGCTAGCACCACCGAGGAGGAAGTAGACGAAGCGGGGGAAAAGGACGAAGCGGAGGAAGAAGACAAAGCGGGGGAAATGGACGAAGAGGAGGAAGTAAACGAAGAGGAAGAAGTAGACGAAGCGGAAGAAGTAGACGAAGCGGAGGAAGTAGACGAAGCGGAGGAAGTAGACGAAGTGGAGGAAGTAGACGAAGCGGAGGAAGTAGACGAAGCGGAGGAAGAAGACGAAGTGGAAAAAGTGGAGGACGTGGACGAAAGGAGCCTGTAAAATGTATCTCCTTCAGTAGTGCATAGCGCATAAATGTAGAAACAGTTTCTTTTTTTTTTTTTTTTTTGCATATGTTTCTCATAATATGCACAGTGTAAGAATTATGACTCCCAATATCTTCTTCCTTTTTTTTTTTTTTCTTTTTTTTTTTTTGTTCGCCCTTTTCCTCCAGCATTTGTGTGTTTCTATTTTTGCTAATTTTTTAAAAAGCAATAATGATACTCAATTTATTAAAAATAATTAGTAAAAACGCACTTTGCCTTACACTTTTTTCATTAGCTCGACATAGTCATACATATGAATACATTTGAGCACATGTGTATATACCTATATATATATATATATATATATATATATATATATATTTATGCGAGTCCGCTCATATACCAACGACCATTGTTTTTTCCCTTTTTTGTACTTATAAATAACGATTGTTCATTTAGCACTAAAACTTTTAATGTTAGTCAGAAAAATTTCCTTCTCCATAACATTTTAAAATTTGCATTACTATAGAAAATCGTTGGAAAAGTGAAGTTAAAAAGGTACCATATGGATACATGTATAAATACACATACTCTTCTCGTCATACGGGGCAATTTATTTTAAAACAGTTCATTAATGCGTTCTATTGCGCCCATACGTAACTATGCAAAAGAGACTACAAGAAAATATATAAGTAACGAAGCGTATCAAAGCATAACGAAGCATAACGAAGCATAACGAAGCATAACGAAGCATAACGAAGCATAACGAAGCACAACGAAGCGTAACGCAGCACTATTCAATTACTTAACTGTTTATTTGTTTATTTATTCATTCACTTATTTATCCATTCATTCGTTTATTAATTAATTTATTTTTATTTTTTTCCTTCTTTTTGCTAATTATGGAAAAGAAAAAAAAAAAAAAAAAGAATAAACACAAGTTGCAGTTTTATTTCAAAACACAAAATTTACTTACGGCATATCGTACTTCCAGTATTATAAATATATGTATCTGCATGATTGCATAGTCCTTTTTCCCAATTTAGCAAAACATAAGATGAACAATTTTTAAAGTATTAAAAAGGATAATAAATATTTGCTTATCTTTTTATGAACAATCATTTTTTTTTTTTTTTTTTTTTTTTACAATTTTGCATTACAAATTAAATATACTTTAATAAACTCCTCGTAAATGATGTTTTTGCTCTTTATTATATTACAATAGTTCAATTCCCCTTTTCATATTTCTTACTCATAAGTAATTCACAATATAAATATGTCTTTTAATGCCCCTCTTTTTTACTAATCTTTTTGGGGAAATAAAATTACTCATCATTATTTTCAAGATAGTATTATAGTCATAGCATCATTATATTATCCATTATATTATCCATTATATTATCCATTTTTTTTTTTTTTTTTTTTTTTTTACTATTTCATACCATTCAAAATATAATTACGCATACGAAAATTAGCTTTTGTTTTTTCCTTTTTTCCGCAAATCAATTTTTTAATTTTGTTGTGTATATATATATGTATATATATATATATATATATATGTATATATATACACATGTATGTACGTATATGTAATCATATATATATGCATGACTTGTGTATATATGGAAAGCACTTTTTCTAAATGAACCAAATTCTCAATAGCAACGGAACTATACTTTGCAAAAATATTCCTGTTGACATAAATCGATTTGAAATAACCGAAATATTTAGTAAATGTAAATAGTTAAATATATTTAATGAGACTAAAATATGAAGAGATGAAAATAGGGAAGAAAAAGGAATGTGTCTTTTTTGCTCTGCAATTTGGTGTTGCCATTTTTTCTCTTATTTCATTTTTTTATTTTTTTATTTTTTTATTTTTTCATTTTTTCATTTTTTTATTTTTCCCCTTTTGTCTTATTTTTCTCTTCCTTTTTCGCATTTCCAGATGGACCTTTGTTAGGTGAAGGTATTTATTTCGGGAAAAAAAGCAGTAACATGTTTTTTATAAAATATGTTCATTTCAAAGATGCTATAAAAGCGTACGAAGTAATTAGATAAATTATAAAAGAAATAACATAGCAGTGATGAATAGTTGATACATTTGTGCAGTTGTTATTTTATTTATTTTTTTCATTTTTTACTATCCTTTTCGTACATGTTGCTACCTCCCCAATAATGATGTTAAACCATACCTCTTATTTTCCCTTACGTATCTGTTCATTTCTCCCATTTCCTTTTCAATTTGCATATTATTAGAATTTGAAAGATAGCACAATATGCGAATACGATTTCAAGCTATCACTTAGCAAAAGCGACGAGATAAAATATAAAGCTATAAAAGGTAATAAGTACGTCTACATCCCTTTTTAGCTAATTTATGCGTGCACGAAAATGTACACATATACATATATTATTTATTTATGTAGGTATTCATGTAGGTATCTATGTAGGTATCCATGTAGGTATCCATGTAGGTATCCATGTAGGTATCTATGTAGGTATCCATGTAGGTATCTATGTAGGTATCCATGTAGGTATCCATGTAGGTATCTATGTAGGTATCCATGTAGGTATCTATGTAGGTATCTATTTATGTATGTGTGAATGTGTACTATATTTATGAATGTGAAATGGGCATGTTTTTACCCAATGTTATTTTGTTTAGTAAATATAACTGCCTTATTAATTTGTATTAAATATTACAGTGCTTTATTAGAAATCACTTTTTCAATTTGCAAAATTGTATCATGTATGGAGGGAAAATACTACAGTTCTTATTTATTTAATATGATATTTTATTTCCTTCTTTTTTTCCCTTATTTTTTGACATGCACAATTCGTACTTTTTCTTTTTATTTTTACATGTACAGATCATACATTTTCTTTTTATTTCTACATGTACAGATCATACATTTTCTTTTTCTTTTTCTTTTCCTTTTTTTTTTTTTTTTTTTACAAGCCATACTTTTTCTTTTCTTTTCTTTTTTACATGTACAAGTAATATTCATATTTTGATCGTTTTCCCCTTACCTGTTCAGGGAATAAAAAGGCAATTGAAGAATTAAAGAACATTTACAAAAATAATGAACAAATAATAGTTAACGATGACTTGACAAACGATATTATTAACGAATTAAATGAACAAAACTATGAGCTATTAAAAAAGAAAAAGAAAGAGAAAGAAATGGAGAAAAAAAAAGATAAATCTTTTATTTTAAATCTTCTAACCAAGGTTGAGGAACCGCAGGAAAACAAGGAAGATAACAAGTAGACAAAATGAATGAAATTAAGCAAAAAATACAACGCATAGAATGAACTGAAAAAAATACAACTAGACTACATAAAATCTATACAATTGTTTCTTAATTTGCTTAAACGATTTTGTCTTAGCAATTTAGGCGAAGGTACATATAATATATGCACATATATTTTATATACTTATTCATACACTTATATATATTGTAATTATTTATGTATTTTTATTTTTGTAGATTAAAAGAAGAGCTAAAAAATTACTTAAATTTAAATTGTTTGTGCTCATATAATTTTGACGAAAATAATAAATATGATAATTATTTAACTCCGACATTCCCAAATTAATTTGCATTAAAATTTCGGAATAACTCTCTTTTCAAAAATATTAATAAAAAAGGAATGAGAGAAGGGTGAAATAAAATTAATCGGAAAAGTGTCTTTAAAACTTAAGCAGTTTTTTCCTATTCATTCGTTCGTTCATTTATTTTTGTGTGTATGTTGTATAAATATATAAATATATATATAAATTTGCATTTTTAAAAAAGAATAATTAAAAAAAGATAAAAAAAAAAAAAAAAAAAAACACGTAAAATCCATAAAAGTGTATTTACGAGTTATTTGTTTTTTTGAAGTGTAAGGCCTTTTCGTTTTATTTTTAAATATATATATATATATAATTTTTTTTTTTTTTTTACTGTTATTCGCTCAATAAAACCGTAGGTTTTACCATCTGCTTGCTGATATGCTCTACAAAAGTAAAAAAGGGTTGACGAGAATATGAACAAGGTTAAAACTAAAAAATGAAAAAAAGAGACGTAAAAAGAAAAATAACAGAAAGGTATAAACACACACATAAACAAAAAAAAAAAAAAAAAAAAAAAAAAAAGAAAGAATTATTTACTTATCCATTTGTTTTTCTCATCCTTATCCAAGGTCACAAACAAAATCTTCCTGTTGTTATAACGTATGTTAAATAAATATATGTTGGTTAGATCTAACTCGTTTTCCACCAACTTTATCTTTCTAATATCTTCCATTGAAGTTAACTCGGTAAATTTGTTAAGGTACAATATCTGTGTATTCGCAAAAAAGGCATATACGTATGTTTATGTACATGTATATACATATATATATTGGCGACTATGTGTGTTTGTGTGTGCAGACCATTGGGAATATTTTTTTCAAAATTTTGTTAAACAAATCGATTGAACGATGTGCCATCTTTTCTAGTTCGGCTCATGTAAAAATAGGCTTTTCACAGAGTACATGACGTAATAATAATAATAAAACGTAAAATAGCAACAGTAATAATAAAATGCATAATAACAACAGTAATAATAAAATGCATAATAACAACAGTAATAATAAAATGCATAATAACACAGTAATAATAAAATGCATAATAACACAGTAATAATAAAATGCATAATAACACAGTAATAATAAAATGCATAATAACGTTAGTTCCTATTTATTCGTTTTGTAACATCGCTTTACCACTTATATGTGCCTTTTTTTTAAAAATTACCTCTGTTGGCCTCTCCCCCTGGTAATACTGAGACTTAAAGGAACAAATGAAATTTTTTGTTAGTATCATATACCTTTTCCTTAACCTCTTCAAATATTTCGACTGCTTAAATACCCAACCTTCATTCACTATTTCCATTTTTTTAAAAAAAGAAAATAAAAAAAAATTTTATTCTGATTTATAAAGTAATGTACACTAAAGTGTGTAATAAAACTGTGTGACAAAACTGTGTGACAAAACTGTGTGACAAAACTGTGTAACAAAAGGTTGTTCATGTAAAAAAAAAAAAATAATAAAATAAAATAAAAATAAAAAAATCTGTAAAGTGCCAAAAATGTATTATTACTCTCTAATGCAGTTCATCTAAAAAGAATAATATACTCATAAAACAAAAAAACAGACAAAAAAAAAAAAAAAAAGAAAAAAGAATAATTATTCCTTTGATGTAAGAGGAGAATAAAATGCTCAAATGAAAGAATAATAAATTGTATATATTATTTATTAAACTATATTTTAAGGGATTAGCGGTCATATTTAAATAATAAAATTTTAAAATTTCCACAAAACTAGAAAAAATAAAATAAAATGATCATCATAAAATAGGATAATAGGAATGTTCTTGAACATTAATTTTTTTTATGATTTAACCAAAAAGAAAAAGAAAGAAAAAAGTAAAAAAAAAAAAAAGAATAAAAAAAGAATAAAAGAGAGGAGAAAAATAGAGAAAAGAACAATTTTGACCAACACATATAACACACATTACATTTTTTAGATATAGTTTTCTATCGATGAATGTAAATTTACACTGTGAAATTTGTTCATCCTTGTGTTTACGTTGTATTGTACACATTTATACGCATACGTATATGTATACATGTACATATATTACTTCATATATATGCACATTGTTTGGGTAAGAACAAATAAAAATGCCTCAATAATCTCTGTAAAACACATTTTATAAATTATGCACATGGTGTATATATATATAATATAATGTAAAAATTTACCTTGAGGGAATACCTTGAGTAGCTAGAAAAAATAATTCTTAAAATCATTATTATTAAGAAGAAAATATTTATTTCCTTTATGTTCTCACACAACTTTCTCCCAGGTTCCTACGTAGAATATAACAATCCTCAATTACCAATTTTTTTAATGCACAACTACTATTCACACATATGCAGTTATCATACATATATATACATTTGTACATGTATGCAATAAAATATACTAGCGTGTACATGCTTTTTTTTTTCAGATCGAATGAATACCTTTTTTTTTGTACCTTATCATTTTTCACTTCAAAAAAAAAAAAAAAAAATGTGCACAAATATATTATATATATATATATATATAATATGTATAATTTTATGTACATTAATATACATTTTCTCACCATGTTATCAAAATATTGCATTTGAAAAAACTAAAGTTTTTAATGCTTCTCTAAATTGTAAAACGAACATATATAAAAGCGTAATCGCAAAAGTATAATAAACAAAAGAAAAAAAAGAAAAAAAAAAAAGAAATAAAACCGCTTTAACCTTTATCTGAATGACAAAATACAACAATGCAATTTAATTCAAAAGTACATGCCCTTTATAACTTTTCATTTTTTACGTTATTCCCCTACGTTGTACGGAATATACAAACATAAACCACTTTAAAAGAGGAACACGCATACCCAAGCATACCCAAACATAGCATTCAACCGTTCATACATTCTAACATACATATGTATGTGAACTTATTTACATGCATATATTTATGAAAACACATTTTATACAAACGTATTTATACATGAATACGCATTATATATATTTTTTTGTATACCTTTTATATTCGTTTAAGCAGGATATAAAGAGAATTTACTTTTAAACTTTCGCTGGCACTTTTCATTCTAAACGATATATGATAATTCATTTATGATGATCAGCAAATATCTTGTGTATTGAATTATAATTATTTTTTTTTTTTTTTTTTCTTCATATACAAACTTGTATGAACTGTACATAAATATACGTATATTTTTTTTTTTTTTTTTTTTTCTGGAAACTTGAAAATTTTAAAATACCACCAAAGTGAAGAGAAATCATGACAGCAGAAGATAAAAAGGTAAACGAAGCTTATTTGTATATATGTGTATACATTTAATAAGTTTTGTGTACACACTTAGTACGTTTTGTGTGCGCTCTTAATATGTTTTGTGTACGCGTGAATATGTTTTGTGTGAACTGTGCATGCGTTTTGTGCGCTTGTAACTACGTTTTGCATGAACAGTTCATGCAGTTTGCCATAGTTTGCAACAGAACAGTGAAATGCATTTTTTGCAGACAATTTGAATATATCCGCCGTAGATATTTGTAGGCCCAATGGTGGATTTTCATTAATTGTTTGTTAGTCCACGTACATTTTGTACACGCATGTTTCTTTTGCATTATGTAGACTTCATTTTTCATTTTGCAGTTTTCATTTTGCAGTTTTCATTTATTTTTTTTTTGGTTGATCTTACCTCTCAGGCAGTCTCAATAAAAGTGCCGGTAAAGGACAAGGACGCGGAGGAGAAAAGAAGAAAGTTGAACAAAGTAAAAATAAAAAATGAAGAATTAAATGAAGAAGAAAAGAAAAAAAAGGAAGAACTGGAATTGCTAATTACAAGATTAAAGGACGATGATCCAAATGTAGTGAATTTATCTATCACATTATTAAATAAAGAAATTATCGACACAAGTGGAATTTTAACCTCTTCTTTACTAGCTTTAAAAGTATTGAAGTCTCATTATAATTCTTTGATAGATATACATAATGAAATGAAATTTGAGGAATGCAAGAGAAAGTTAAGCAACATGATTAGTGCATTATCAACAACTATAGGAGATGAAAATAATATCGTGAAATATATTATTTCTGGGAATAAGAAAGATCTAATAAACTATGGCCACGAGTATATAAAGAATTTAATTACAAAGTTACTGGCTGAGTATAAAAACTTAAAAGACGAGGACGCAAATGGAGCTGCATTGTCTAGCACTGCAAATATGACAAGTTCTGCTAACATGGCAAGTGCTGTTAACATGACCAATTCAAACAAAGTAGCTAACACCCTTAGTCAGATGTACGAATTAGTGAACATCGTCGTTCCCTACTGCTTTAATCATAACACGGAATACGAGGCTATAGACCTACTGATAGAGGTGGATAAAATTAATGATATATATTTATATGTTGATGAAAAATCGTGTGAAAGGTCAATATTGTATTTGTTAAATTTAACTCATTATAGTTCATCAACAGACGAATACTATAAACTAATGGAAGTGATATTACTTATATTAAAAAAACATAAAAAGTATGTGGAATATTTAAAAATATTATTAAGATTAAATAGAAGAGATAAAATAAAAGAAATTTTTTTTGAATGTGGTGATACTCTATTATGTAAACAGATGGCCTTAATATGTTCTAGACATTGTATACATTTAGAATTTAGTCAAGAAGAGATAATAAAATATAGTAATATGAATTTAAATGAAATATCTACTTTATCTTCAGGAGAACATTTATCTCCGATTTTTTTAAAATTAGCAAAAGATTTAGATGTAGAAGAACCCAAACTACCAGAAGATATTTATAAAATCCATTTAGAAGAAAAAAGAAATACAAATGCATGGGATTCAGCTAAACAAAATTTATCGTCTACATTTGTTAATGCATTTGTAAATGCATCTTTTTGTAAAGATAAACTAATGACTGTAAATTCCTCTTTATGGATTTTTAAGAATAAGGAATATGGTTTAATGAGTGCAACAGCATCTATGGGGTTATTACTAATGTGGAATCTAGATGAAGGTTTATCACAAATAGATAAATTTCAATATAGTACTGATCAATATGTAAAAGCAGGTTCATTAATGGCATTTGGGATAGCTTGTACAAATATAAAAAACGAATGTGATCCGGCATATGCATTGTTATCTGAACATATTGATGCAGAAAATACTTTAGAAAAAATTGGAGCTATATTAGGATTTGGATATGCATATGCAGGTTCGAATAGGGAAAATCTCTTAGATGTATTAATTCCTCCCTTAGTTGACAATGGATGTATTATTGATTGTAGTGTTTTTGCAGCTCTATCTCTAGGTCTAGTATTTGTTGGATCACAAAATAGAGAAATTGCTGAGTATATTATTGATACCATTTTGGAAAGAGAAAAAATAAATAATTGTTTAGATCAACCTATATCGAAGCTCTATGCAGTAGCTTTGGGTCTTTTGTTTCTTTGTTCAAGGGAAAAATGTGAAGCTACCTTATCCGCACTTGAAGTTATCAAACATCCGATAGCCAAATATATGATAGCAACAGTTGAAGGAATGGCCTTTGCGGGATCAAACGATGTATTGAAAGTGCAAAAGATGCTACAAGTATTGGTCGAAAAAAGAAACGACAAAAAGATCAACGGAGAAAATAAGGCACATAATAACAGTAGCGGTTCCATCGATGGTAAGATAACTAACGCAGAAAATAAAGGAGCAAGTATCGACAATAAGAAGATAAATACCGGAGATGCTGGAAAAGGCGTGAAGAGTTCCATTGAAGGAAAATCAGCTACAGGTAACAATAGCAGCAGTAATATTGGCGCTAACATTAGCGGAAATATCAGTGGAAATATGAACGGAAATATCAGTGGAAATATGAGCGGAAATATCAGTGGAAACAATGGCATGGGTGGTAGCAGTCCAGTGGAAGACAACCTGGACCAGTGTGTTGCTATCCTAAACATTGCACTCATAGCCCTAACGGACGATATAAGCTCAGAGATGACTACTCGTATTGTTGACCACTTTTTACAATACTCTAGCATTAATCAAAAAAAAGCCGTTCCACTTGCTTTGGCCTTATTATTTACATCCTTTCCAAAACCAAACATTGTTGATATCTTGTCAAAATTAACACATGATCAAGATCCGGATGTAGCTTTGCATGCAATTATTTCCTTAGGGTTTGTTGGTGCTGGAACAAACAACTCTAGAATTGCTATTCTACTAAGACAATTGTCCACATTTTATTGTAAAGATACCAATGCTACTTTTGTTGTAAGATTATCACAAGGTTTACTGTATATGGGAAAAGGTTTACTTACTATCAACCCTTTGCATTCCAATCGTTCGATTATTAACCCCGTCTCCTTAGGATCTCTATTAATAACAATACATGCATGCTTGCAATTGAAGTCAACAATATTAGGCAAATATCATTATCTGCTCTATCATTTGGTGCCTTGTATTTATCCCAGAATGCTCGTAACAGTCAACGAAAATTTGGAACCACTTCCCATCTCTGTGCGCGTTGGACAGGTGAAGCTCGGGAAAAAAAAAAATAATAAATATATATTACAGCTATCACGAGTAAAAAATATAATGTATCTACTTCGCCATTTTTCTTTTTTTTTTTTTTTTTTTTTTGTATATTCTATCTTTTCATGTATATTATTGGCATGTGCCTTTTGAATACATTTTCTCGACCTTTTTACCAGGCGGTTGATGTTGTTGGACAAGCGGGAAAACCCAAAACGATAACAGGATTTCAAACTCACGTTACTCCCGTTTTACTCTTGCACACAGATCGAGCGGAAATTGCCACCGAAGAATGTAACAATTTTTACGAAATAAAAAAAAAAAAAAAAGAAAAAAAAATATCGAACAAGTGCATTTTAGAACATACTCCTCCACAAGTGAAGTGGCCCGTTATGCATATTTTTGTTCATTTAACGCATTTCCCAACCCTTATTTACGCATTAATTTATTTTATTTTTTTTTAATTTTTTTTTTTTTTTTACACCCCCCTCCCCATTGAAGATATTCCAATCAGCGATACCCTAGAAGGAATTGTTATCCTCAAAAAGGACCCTAATTATATCCCACCAACTGCCAATTGAATGGTTGCGTAAACTATTCCTGTACAAATTGGTTAGCCACACGCACGGCAGGTGCATCAGTTACACCAATTACGGAAGTGTTGATCTACATACACTCAATGATATTTAAAAAAATCGACAAATTCATTTACAAATTCAAGTTTTTAAAAAATTTTTTTCATTCGCAGTTCACCACAAATGGGTGGCACGCGCATTCTGTATATGTTTCCCTACACGTATGCTTACATACACATATATATATATATATATATATACACATATATATATATATATATATATACACATATATATATATATATATATACACATATATATATGCATGCATATATACATACGTACATATATACATGTAACCACGTACAATTGCGTGTAATCACCGCTAAAATTAAAAGATACTAAAATGTCAACTAAAAAATAACACGATAAAATTTGAAAGAAAAAATAAAAAAATAAAACGAAATAAAAAATAAAGAATAAAAAATAAAGAATAAAAAATAAAAAATAAAGAATAAAAAATAAAGAATAAAAAATAAAATAAAAAATAAAAAATAAAGAATAAAAAATAAAAAATAAAGAATAAAAAATAAAATAAAAATAAAAAATAAAGAATAAAAAATAAAAAATAAAAAATAAAAAATAAAGAATAAAAAATAACAAATAAAAATAAAAAATAAAGAATAAAAAATAACAAATAAAAAATAAAAAATAAAGAATAAAAAATAACAAATAAAAAATAAAAAATAAAGAATAAAAAATAACAAAAAATAAAAAATAAAAAATAACAAATAACAAATAACAAATAACAAATAAAAAATAACAAATAACAAATAACAAATAACAAATAAAAAATAACGAATAGCATAAATGCACCAAGCGGAAAAAGACGAAGATACAATAGGAAGGTGCACCAACAAGAACACGGGGTAAGGAAGCACGAGAAAATTTCCCTTGCGCGAAAGTGCCAAGTTTTATAAATGCTACAACTAGTAAGTACCCCACTCTCCATAACGACTACTGCTTTGTGTACTACTTCTTTTTCTTAGTGCTCCTCCTCTTCTTTATGTGGTCCAAGGCCCTTGTCATCCGCTTCGACTTAATTATGCCAGCGGGGTTAACATCAATCAAAGAGGTAATAGTCTGGTCCATTAAGCCACTTCCCCCCTTCGTTCTATTTCCACCCTTTGTACCGCTTCCCCCCTTTTTGCTTGCTCGAATAATGTCGATCAAATCATCGACACTCTTTCGCTTCCGCTCAATGATGGGAAAGAAATCTTCGATTTTGAGTTGGTAACTTCGAACCTTGATATCGTACTTAAGTAAAATAGGGTTAAGAACGTTAAAAATTTTTTCCTCAGGAATGTTGGTAGCAGTATTTAGAAATTTCGTAATATGGCTGATGTTTGGAAAATGCCATTCAAATTTTTTAATATCAGTACATACCTTGGGGTATTTAAAGCATTTATATACTTGTCTATCTGGGAAATTATTTGGAAATACCCAATTCAATTTATAATTTTTATGAGTTTCTAAAAAATGTTTTATATCATCATTATAGTTATCCATATTTATATCTCTAAAAGGATTAGAAACTATTTCTTTTAAAATTTTTAAATCATCAAAACTAGGAAAAGCTTTAATTATTTCTAACGCATTCACTATACCTATCCCATATACACCAATAGTATAATCACATCCACATAATAATGATATATTAATTAATTCTTCCTGATATAAACCTAGTTTATCTTCTATCAATTTCTTTTCATATACTTCTACTGTTTTTTTTCTATTAAAAAAATTTTTTATAATTGTCTTTCCACTAAATACTAATACATCAGAATCATCGCTTATAATAGCATCACAATAATTCTGATTATTTAAGTATGAACATTGAGCTTCTGCTTCACATGGAGACTGTACATATGGAATTCCAAAAAAGTTTAGCAATAGTTTAATATCATCATTCATTTCATCATTTATTTCTATATTGTTCTTTTTTAATTTTTTATATTCTTTTATCAACTCATCCTTTTCTTTATTCGTTTCGTTTATGTATGAGTCAATGACTTTACTATCCTCCAGATATTCAAAATATGCACAGTCGTCTTGGTCCATGTGCTGCACACTCTCACTCTGCTCGAAGTGTCTATTGCCATCTATAGCATCATCTCCACCGCCATCCATTTCTGCTGTAAATTTGTCCATCAACTCCTTAGTGTTTAGTATAAGTTCAAAATGACTTACTTCCTTTCCCACATTACTTATATCCCCTTTGTTTAATAACAAGTTATTAATTTCCTCTTTGGTAAGAAAACTTTTTCTACTCCTTACTTTTATCAATTCATCTGGAGCATTCATTTGTTTACCATCATCATGTGGACTTTCCGAAAAATGCTCATTAATACATTTTTTCTCCCCTTTAATTTCTTCATTTTGTTTACTCTCTTCACATTCTTGTTGGAACGCTAACTTATCAATCGATCTGTTAATTGGTTCGTAGTCCCCCTCCTTATCACGGTCAACTGGGCCTTTTGCTTCCATCTGTTGGTCTTCTAAAACATTTATTTTATCCTCTCTCATATCTGAACTTTCTTCTATAATTTTATTATTGAATCTGTTTTCATCTTCATCTTCGTAACCATATTTGCAGTTGTCAGTAGTGCAGATATAAACTTCGTTGTTCCCCCCTTTCCCTGCAGCACTTTCGCTTACATTGCTACTACAGCTACGAATTCTACTACCATCTAAGCTGTTGATATCCCGATCTGCGTTGCTCACACATGCAAAGACAACACCACCATCTTCATCATTTGCTTCATTGCCATCTTCATCATTATTATCTCGACTTACCCTTTCAAACGGGTCATCCATCGCCAACTCACTGACATCCATCTTTCTACCCCCATCAGGCAGTTCATCCTCATATGTTAAATCTATTTCAACATCTTGACCATGATGCAAGGCCCTATCATCAAAAACTTCCTTTTCCTGAACACTGCAATTTTCAAAGTCGTCATCATTATCTCCCTGAACATTATTATCATCATCAACAACATGAACAACATTATCATCATCATCATTATCATCATCATCATTATCATCATCATCATCATCATCAACATCAACATGAACAACATCATCATTATCATCATTATCATCATTATCATCATCATCATCATCATCATCATCATCAACATGAACAACATGATCACTGTCAACTTCATCATCATCAACGACAACATAACTAGATAACTCGCTGGATGCTCCATTTCTCCTCTCTTCTGTTCCTTCAATATCATGAATTAATGATGCTTCTTTTAACTGTCCACTTTCCCCGTTAGTCTTGTCTAATAGGACGCTTTTTATTTCATTGTGTTCACCTATATCCACAGCCTTCTCTTCTCCACATATATTTATTACCTCTCCATAAGGGGCATTACTTACACTTTTCCTATACCTCTTACTCGATTCACATTCAACATCAATTAGATCAATGTACTTAACTGCTTCCTTTTCTCTTTCCTGATTACACTTTGGAATAAATTTATCATCACCTGAACTGTTCATGTTTTTTAAATCTTCCTTCTGATTTACAACCACCATGTCCAAAAAATCGTTACCAAAAATTTCCTTATCATCTAGTAAGAGATCTTTTCTAAATTCGTTTTCCATTTTTATGAACGCTTTTTTTTTTTCCTCTTCAGTTTCCTCTTTTTTAAAAATACGCATTTGAATAGTCCGTAATTCTACACCTTTATTCCATTCTTTTGTATTACAACTTTCATCTATTTCTCTGTTATGTCTTTTCGTGTATTCGTCATTACCAGCCTGTGATTCTTCCTCCGCTACATCCATAGTTACTGCTCCTTCCCCTGCTCCTATCTCTATCAATGATACTACCCCCATTTCTTTCTCTCCCCCCTCCTCCTTAATGTATAGGTCCTCATAAGCGCCACTCTGATTCTCAAAGTAGCAATTATTAAGTATATCATTTATATATTTCTTCCTCTTCCTTTTCTTCATCTTTTTAATATCATTATAATCCCTAATATGCAAACTATCAAAACGTTTGGACAGCTCTTTATTTATAATTAGTTCCCCTTCCACATTTTGAATATTCTCGGCCATTTTTATTTTTAATTTTTCTATTTCGAAATCTGTTTTTATCATCCTTACATAAGTTTCTAATTGCACTTGTGAAAATATGTCCATGTTATCTTTAGATTTTATTGCTTTTATTCTATTATCTGTATACCACTCTTCCTTTATATCTTGTAGAATTTGATACTGCAATTTAATTGGAAGCTTTTCAAATATTTCTTTATTAATTTCTTTAAACATGGGTATTTTAATTTCCTCATTATTTACATAATACACTTTGTATTCATCCTTGCCATCTAGGAAAAGGTTGGAACTGCTAATAGTAGATGGCAGTTCCAGTATGTTTATGTCTTTTTTCCCCTTCTCTACATTAGACCCAACGCTCTTTTCACTGGGCCTATCATCCGAATCAACGTCAGCTCCAACGTTAACACCTACGTTAGCAATGGCTTTTGTGCTATCACCTGCATTAGCACCTGTGCTATAGTTATCTCTTGCTACCGTCCTATATAAAGTATCATTCGATGAGTGTATGTGCTCTATGTCGAACACGTTACCTTCTCCTGCACTATCATTATTATTTCCATCGTAATTGTAACTACTATTGGAGCCGCTACATTCACCACAATTCTCAACCCTATTCTCTTTGCTACCTCCCGTGTAGTAACCTGTTCTTCCGTGCATAAAATCGTCTCTCCCCTTTTCGTCGACCTGTACCATAGTTCCAACAATGTTTGATGAAGTGCCATATTTTTTAAAAGTTATATTGTCTGTGTTTCCCTTACGACCATATTTTCCATCGTTTACCTTTAACCTTTCTGTAAACTCCATAATGTCCGTATTATAATTGCTTATATCAATAATATCTACCGGTCTTCTCATACATAAAAAGCCTTTAAAATTTTTGGGAATGTTTTCATAATATTTCTTCCTAGCAATGATTTTTTTTCTTACAATTTCTTCGTTTATTTCGTTATCAATGTTGTTAGCATTATCATTATTCCTAATAGCGGGTATTTCCTCATTCTCACTGGCATTGTCATTCTCATTGTCATTCTCATCCTTGTCCCCTTCATTATCATTATGAACATCACTATCACCATTTTCCACATCTACGTGGTCCTTACCACACATTTCATTATCCTCCGTTCGCCCTGAAGTTTCCATCGTGTCTTTTTTTTTCTCCACCTCTTTATTATCATTCGTTAATCTGCTTCTATTCGACACTTCATTCTGGTCACTCAGTTTCGTAAGAATATCCATATCAGTTAACGTAAACACTTTATTTTGTATTTTTTTTAAATCATCATCATTACAAATACTCAAAACATCCTTCACACTTACTTGAACATTACCAACCTGTTCAACCATACTACTTAGAGATGCATCCTTTTCTTTAATGCTGTCATAAATTTCTACTAAATTATTAGATGGAGGTGCTGTATAATTCGTTATTCCATTTTTATCAAGAGCACCTTTTTCATACTCCATTTGCCTGTTTGACGTGCTTTTTTTATTTTTCAAAGATTTTAATAATGTTCTTTGATAATAATTATAAATTAATTTTTCGGCAGTTTTCTTAAATCTTTCTTCATGATTTCGTCTTTTTATGCTTCTTTGAAATATAGTTTTTCTTTTCAGTTCAGGTGGATTCCCATCAAATACAAAAATGGGTCTTATGTTATAATAAAGCAGTTTACATATTCTTAAAAAAAAAAAATATAAGTGTGCTTTTTTTAAACTATCTGTTTTAATTTCATTATTCATATTTTCAGAAAAATCTAACCACAAATCATTAAAAATACCTAAATGATCAAAGGAATTATTTCGAAGTACTTTCATATTATTTGCATATGTCAATTCATATAGCCATATACTTACATCTATTGCTATTCTTTTCCCTGTAAAAATCTCAGGATTTACCCGAACCCCCACAGGGGATACTATCGACCAAAGGCCTTTCACTCCCATCTTTTTTTGAGCTAATTATAAAGGTCTCACCTTACACGTTTTCCCACTACGCCCTTTACTTCGGCATGCCTACTCATACACAAACAGATACATACGTACTGGCAATAAATAAAGACATAAGGACAAACAAACGTGCAGACATACGTACAGGCATACATACATACAAACAAAAAAACAAACAATCATACGTTTGTATTTTTTTTTTTTATTTATTTTATCTGTACTTGAAGATTAAATGCGTAACTATATACAAAGCGTTTTACTCGAACTTAATAATAATTCATAGGAAATTTAAAAAAAAAAAAAGAAAAAAAAAGAGTACATTTTACAAATAAAATATACCAATTAAAACTTAAAAAAAATTATACATATATATTTAAAAAGAAAAAAGGAACCTTCTCTATTTATATCATATAAATGCAATACGCACATCAATAAAAGGCATATAAAAAAATATACTGAATATGTTATAGGGACTAGACATCCAACAATCTTGTCCCTCTGGAAAAAGCTATCAAATGTAATTAAATATGTGCACACGTATATATATATATATATATACGTACGTATGTACATAAAACCCATCAGAACACGAGCTCGTACAAATATATATATTTTAAATGATTAAAAAAAATTAAGCTTAAACGTTTAAATTTTAAAATAAAAAAAAAAAAAAAAGAGAGGTTACATTATATAGTTTCAAAATAAATACATTTTTGTGATTTTTATTGAACTTTTATTTGTATTTTTATTTGTATTTTTATTTTTAATATTATTTGTATTTTTATTTTTAATCTTAATTTTATTCTTATTTTTATTCTTATTTTTAATCTTATTTTAATTCTTATTTTTATTTTATTTTAATTCTTATTTTTATTTTATTCTAATTCTTATTTTTATTTTATTTTAATTCTTATTTTTATTTTATTTTAATTCTTATTTTTAATCTTATTTTAATTCTTATTTTTATTTTATTTTAATTCTTATTTTTATTTTATTTTATTTTTTTTTTTTCCCATTTTAATTGCTGACTTGGTTAGAAAAAAAAATTAGAATAAATTATTGCCAGTTCATGTCGTATAGATTTTTTGTTACGATATCTTATTTGCTTACCCATCCCCCAAAAGAAGATTTTTATTTTCATATATATATGTTAATATATTAATCTATGCATCTATTAATCTATATATA